>NC_072731.1:57874357-58109049 GCF_026930045.1 Uloborus diversus | reverse complement strand
ATTTTGCAAAATGCTACTTTTGCCGAATTGTCAGACAAAATTCGTTGAATAAGGAAATTTTTAGAAGGCTGCAGTAACCTCCCATCGATGTGCACCTGCTTTAATCATCAATACGAGGACCATCTGAAACGCCGAGATGGAGCACGACGCTCTCTTAAAAACAGGTTTTGAGATTGTTAGCGGGTGTTGTGTCAACCATATAATTATTGAACTCTAACGACTTACTAGTTTACATGTCCCTTCCCCTAGTACCTCCTCGAGTCCAGCACCTAGTGGATAGGGCTCTGCACTCAAAATAGGAGAGTTCCCGGTCGTAACCCGATGCCGCCAAATGAGCACCGAGTATATGCGGGGTACAAGCTCGTAAAATTCGTGGGTCCGAACTTTGGAACGGCGGCCATCTTATGTCCAAAGATGCTCACTCCCCGTAGATCGTAATGCATCTTCTGCCCCAAATATCACTGCAAATTGTATCGAAAAAATTGGAAGGTAGTTATGATATTATGAACTGCAATGTGCAGATCACAAATATCTGTTTGTTTTTTATCTTTATGAACAAGTTTTTGAGAAATAAAAATTTCTTTGTACGTGCTATCTTGCTTTGTACGTCTCTACAGGGTACTGGAGACCCTCCCTCCCCATCAGCACCATGCCTAAGTCGTGGAGGTTTCACAGGTTAAACCAATTACTAAATTGATAGGTGCGGGTGACACTGGAGTGACCCGGTGCAAAGTTGTTTCTATCTCTTCCCGAGGAGGCTGAGTCCTCACTATCTAAAAAAAACTTTCTTTTACAAATTAGATCTACAATTAAGACAACTTCTCATTTATTCACCTACCTTTTCATTAGGGTTAATAGTAGGGGGTCACATTAGCTGTAAGCATTTAGTATTCAAAAAAAAAAAAAAAAAAAAAAAAATCAAATCAGTTGATTTTTTTTTCCCCCAAAATTAATAATATACATTACCTGTGTTGTCAACTTGTCTAAAACAGCGCTGAGACGTTTCCGTTTGCGTGTATTTTCGTTGGAAATTTCTGTACATGGAACTTGATTGGTAGTTGCAATAGCTGGGGACGGAGCTGATTTGCTGCCTACAAAGAAAAAAAAAAACATCGAATTAAGCTCAAAATTTTGAAATATAAACTGCGAAAAAGAAATTAAGAGTAGATAAATTCAATCATAGTGAACTACTGCTAAGAAGTTCAATAGTTGATCAAATCGCTCTTCGATACTATTGGTCACAACGTGCTCCTTTGCCCGAGTCTAAACTACAACTAATCATGCTTGTCGCGATTGTAAATGACACTGAAACTTACAGTAATTTATTTAACACATTTAATGCGGGTTTTTGTTTTAAAAATTCTAAAAACTCTCAAGTTGGTTTGAGACTATGACTCAGTAGCGTAACTTCAAATATTCGGCCCACCCGCAAAATCTGGCTTTGGGCCCCCTACTAAAAATCGTATTAATCTATATTTGTAGTACAGTTTGTCAAGTTTATCTGCCCTACAATTTATTTTCAAACATAAATACACAGACTTATATATAGATAGAGGGAGAGAGAAAAAAAAATGGGGGGGGGGGGCATATTGAGTTTTTTAGTCGGCAGAAATCTGGAGAGTTCGCCATAATGAGGAGAAAAAGAATAACCAATATGAATTTAATTATTAAATATAATATACAGGTACAAAAATATGGGATCGGGGGAGAGTTTCTAAAATGTTAGTTTAGCAAACGGAATTTTCGACTGTATTGAGAATAATGAAGGTTCAGGGCTCTTCGTCTTAAATTTTTCGAATTTGAAGTTTTAAAGGGGTGATTATAAGTCTTTTTTTTTTTTTTTTTTTTGTAACATAATGGAAAGAGGTCAGTGACTCTCTTACGGCAATTATTATTGAAGTTCGAAAAACGCAATTTTAGAAGATCTTCAATGATGTTAAATCAACGGCGGTGGGGGGGTTATCCCCGGAAATTTTTCAACAGATTCAATATTTTGAACACTTTATTTAAGGATGAGATCCGGAACTCTGCCTATAGGAGATTTTTGAATTTCCAAAAAATAGCAATTTTAAACGTTCTTCAGTGACGTTAAGAGGATGGAAGGTTTGGAGGTCTTACCCGTAAATTTTAAGAAAGTTTTTACACACGTGATTGTGTACCACCTTTGGGGAAGGAGGAAGAAGTTAGGGACTCTTCCAAAAATCTTACCATATTTAAGTTCCAAAAACGTTATACAAATCTTTGTTAATTTTGTGAAACGGTGTCGGGGGCACTGACCAAGCAATTTTTATGAATGGAACTTCTAAAAATACAGTTGTAGGTCACTTTTGAAGACGTTAGAAGATGAAATTAAATTGAAGGGACTCTATCCCAGAAATTTTTCTACATGGAACTCCAAAAAATGCATTGTAGGCCACCTTTGATGACGTTAGAGGCAGGGGCGGCATTTCAACATTTCATTTGGGGGTTCGAGTTTTTTTTGAATCTGAGTTCCCTTGAGAATGAAATAAAATGCATATTGGTGTACAGGATAAAATAGAAGGTTATTCAAAGAATTCAAATTTAAATTACTACAGTTTTAACTTATTTTGTAATAAATTATATCACAAAATATTTTAATACTAGAGTTTTTACCTTTTAGAAAGTTTTAATGTATGGTTTTCAGAATCCGGAAATCTTGTTACTTGATTCCATTAATGTGCAGTGTGGTACTTTTTTGCCAATACAATTGAAGATGAAGGTTTTTTTTTATTCCATTGTTCTCGGAAGGTAATTTTCTAACCTCCTAACACACAAAAAACAAGTTCAAGCACAGTTCAAGCAACAAAGTTATGATAGAAAACACATCGCCAAGATTTTTCTCCTTAGAACAACGCCAGCCACTTTGAAAATTATGCTAGTCTTCGTTTTTCATCATTGAATAGTATAGTCGCTATTTGCAAAACAATTCCTCTCGCTTTTGTGCTATAACTTTTACTTATAATTGTAATATTTCATTTCTCTTTTTCAATAAAATATCAATATAAATATTGAACTTATTGGACAGCAACACAGATATAAAATTTATCATAAGATCTTGTTTTAATTTCATCAGAAACTGAATCTATTATCTTATACAAAATATTAATTCACTTTTATGACTTTATATCATCATGTAGATTTTTGACACCTCTTCTAAATTCATTTGGATATTTTTTAAAGATTGGGCCGCAGTAAAATTTTTTTTTTTCATTTCACTCTTGGTTAAAATATACATCAGCGCAAAAATTCCAAATTGCTTGGACAGTCCGAAAATTCAGGCTAGAGGGTTAAAGATGTTTTGATAGAGTAAAGCATTTTTCAAAAAATCTTCACAGTACAAACAAAGCGAATAAAAACTCAAAGTCATACATATACATCTAAAAGGGCATCAGGTTTACCACCATTGAAAGAACCGCTTTCAAATGTTCAGATATAACAAGGAGGGCTTTTACAGCTTTAACTCTAGAGACCATCTTGTGTCACTCAGAGATGACCAAGTTAAAGAGCACCCAGAAAATGAATTTGTTGATGTGCGACTTTTTTCAAAAAAAGCATGTCTTTTGAAAGAGTTTTCTATGAAAGTATACAATGTATTGAGTTGGTGAAATGTGTTTCTAATAGAAGAAATTGGTGTTCACTCACTAACTTGACATACATTCGAAATATGAACGTAACAACTTATGCAAAATTCCAGTAAAATCGTGCAGCCCTCTCTGGATGCGTTATCATAGCACTGGGCACACAAGTATGAAATATTCTGCCTGCATGAGGATAGTACCTCTTTAGTTGAAAAAAACTTGGATCCTCCACCAGTTTTTCGAAAAAGACTACAAATGATTCAAGATTTTCCAAGTTATCATTCAAATAGTGAATAATACTTGCTTGTGTCCGGAAATGTTTCAAGATTGATCAACTATTATGGAGAATCAGCTGGCGTTTTTTTCTTTTTTGGTTGTAATTTCCTTTTGCATATGATCAGTGATTTGCGATTTACATGAATTACATTTGCCCGTTTCTTATCATTCTGAGCCAAAAATTTGGGGGTGCAACTGCCCCTTCTCGCTCCCCCTATTTGCCGCCCCTGGTTAGAGGGAAGGATTAATTTCGAGACTCTGCCCCAGAATTTTCGAAATTGAAGTTCCAAAAATGTAATATTAAAAAGAGGGAAAGTTTTTGTGACTTTCTTTGTAATTTTTCAAAATTGAAGTATTTAAAATGCGATTCTTTGCCTTTTTAAGTTGCCTTGATAAATTAGCTTTTCGGATTTCCGATTTCGGAAAATTTCGGGGCAAAGTTCCAAACCCCTTCATTCTTTGCCCTCACAGAATCGAAAGTGGTGCAAAAATGCGTTTTTAGGATGTTATATAAAGGGATGGGAGTGAAAGGTAAGACTTCAGCAATTTTTTTGATATTGAAGCTCCCAAAACGCAATTTTAGATTCTCTTCGATAATTTTAAAGAAACGTGGATTCGAAGGCTCTCCCCCGGAATTTTTTCAAAATTGAACTTCTGAAATTGAATTGCTTTTGATGACCTGACAAGAAAGATAAGGTTCCAGGCTCTCCCAGGATTGTTTTAAAATCAAATTTTTAAAATCCCAAGTTTTAGACGATTTTCGATGATATTGGAATGACGAAGGGTTCGAGTCCCTCCCCCGAATATTTTCCTAAATAAAAGCATTAGAAAAGCAAACGTGAACTATATTTAAAAATGATTAGAAGAGAAGGTTTTCAAGACTCTTCCCCGGATTTTTTTTACTATTGCTCCAAAAACTCAATTTTAGACGATCTTGAATGATATTATAGCCCTAGGGGACCCCAAAAACCAATATAAGCTGTTCAAACAAGTTTAATTTATAGAAAAAAATAATAAAATTAAATAAAAACAGAGTTCAAAACTTTTCGGGACCTTTCCTACTCTCCCCCCCCCCCCCCCAAACCAGATCCTACATAAAAAAAACTTCTCTTGACTGTCTTTTTCAGGATCCCTTAGGTCAGGACTTTTTCCTTCTTTTCCCTTTCTTTTTCAGGGATTTTCCCTTCTCTCCACTTTTTGCTCCGTGCCGTGCCAAGGTTTGGTTTTCGCACATGGAAGGTGGTGCGTGGGCCCTTTTGTTCCCCACTTTTAGGCCGATTACTGAATAGGAGTGACCTAGGGCCCCTGCTATTTGGGAGCCCCAAATTAGCTAAAACTGTTTTAGCAAATGGCAAAAATTGCAATGTTTGGCTACAAGAAGGCTATGAAAAAAAGGCTGGCCTGGAGCTTCCGATATCTTAATCGGGGGTCAACATCGATAGGTTCTGGGGTTCTAGGGGGCCCCAAAACCAATATAAGCTTTTCAAACTGAGTTTGATTTACGGAAATTTTTTATAAAATTAAATGAAAACCAAGCTCATAGATTATCGGGGCCCTTCAGACTCCCCCCCCCCCTGCGTTGCGGGGTCGTGCGGTACGTAGCTACGCCAGTGCTATGACTGAAATATTAACTTGTTTCAGTACCAAGAACCCGAACCTAAAGCAGCCATATTGCACCACTCAAGTTATACTGGACAACAAAGGAATAAGCTCCTGTAGGGAAATGATGAAATTTGATGTGACTTCAGAATCACGGTGCGACGGTGAGTAGTAGCGGGTTCGTCGTTAAAAATGTACAGCCTCATGTAAACACGCTTATTTTCAACCGTTATCGATTTAGTAATTCAGTGACTTGTTGTTGGAGAATATATACAAATGAAATAAATAAATTTTACAATTTTTTTTTTTTTTTTTTTTACGCTGAGAGCAGGTTTAGATCCCGCGGGGAGGTCATCGGGGTCATGACCCCTCCCCCTTTAAGTGATCAAAGATAGTCTGAAGCTCAGTTTTGAGGGGACTTGTGTTTCGAAAAATTCGCCTTTACCTCTTGTTTATGCTCAAAAATGATACTTAGAACCCCCCCCCCCCCCCTCTTCTGTCTTTCCGGAAGCTACCCCCTCCAAAACCAGAAGCTAGATCCACTATCGGCCGAGAATACAAGAATACAATTAACCTACATACATTAACTTTCAAGCATAATTAAATAGCTACAGTGAAATCCCGTAAACAACGAATCCTAAGGGACTACATTGCAACATTGAATCTCGTAGTAATGGAATTCAAGCAATGGAACTGTAATTAAATCGGGGCTGAAAGTTTATTTCGTTGAAACGAATATTTCGTTGTTTTGGTAGTCGTAGTAACCGGATTTCACTGTATTTAAGTTACGCTGCTGAAGAAGGTGGCGAATGCAAATCGGTTTGCTTTTCCAGCCAAAATTGAGCTATTAAGGGTTTGTCAGAGAAGCACAGATATGGTATCTGCAGTTGAGCTCAGAATGAGAAATGATGATTAAAGTTTAACAACTCGTTTCTTTGATTTGAGACTTAATTTAATGTTCAACTCGCGGTAGTTGTTTCGTAAATAACTTATCTAACCTACTAAGGAGTGTATTTTTGTAAAAATCTTAATTTAAAATTATATGTAATTACGACAAATTTTCTCTTCGAAGCCTTTTCATATACTTAAGTTAATTTCACCGAAAGCGATAATTACTAGGCATTTTTAGGGGTATCTGCACAGATACGACAAGAAACGCGCTTAATGTATCATTAAATAATACTGAAAACATCTGCTTTATTTGGACTTAGCTGTCGCTTTATTATGTTAATACAAATCTAACAGAATCTATCTTCTGAAAAATACCATTTTAAAAATTTCGGACATTTAAAACTGTAAACCATAATAATTTTTTGAGCAATCACGATTGCTTATTGTTCTCACTTGACTGTTTTGATGTCCTATCATTTTATTTTCCCACCGTTACCCTCCGCGCCATCACCGTCGACCGGGTCCTCACGATGCTGCTCCTATAGCGAAAGCCGTCTCCGGGTTGCATCCATGTCCTACACACACGCGCATACATACACAACTACACACACACGCACTCACACACACACATACACCTACACACACATACACAAACACATACACACAACTACCCACATATTCATGCCTGCACACAGACTCAAACACATATGTCTACACACACATACACATACCCCCCCACACACACATTCATACACACAACTACTAACACACTTATGCCAGCACACCCACACAGACACAAACACACATACCCCTACACACAAACACACATACCCCCCACACACAAACACACACGCCTGCATACACACACTCGTGATTGCGAAAAACATTATTTGAATTCAAGATGTCAAAATTCAAATTAATATTTTTTTTATTATTTTTTTTTATGTTCAAAGAATGTGTTGATGTTCTCATTTATAATGTTTTATTTTCTAGATTATTTTTTATCGAGCATGAAGATAATTTTGGCAGCAAACGATACTTAAATAAAAATATATTTGGCCGTGGAATGAAATGCTTTTTTTTTTTGCATGAAAGAATTCGATATTAATATTTTACATGCATTTCATTTTTAAGAATTTGCATTGTAAAGAAACATTTTAAAAGAAAAAAATGAATATTCACATAAACATGTATGCTAGGTCGTATTAGTTTTAATTATCGACTTATATCAACTATTCAAAGGTAAACTAATTTTAGTACTCTGTTACAATAAACTGCTACATTATTAAATATGCTGCTTTACTAAGGTATACAAGTCGTATCTACATATTACTAAGGCAAAAAAGTGGTAACTGCGCAGATAACACTATAAAGGCTTAGTATTTGTCATGTTCAAATTGCTTCAGCAAATTACGCAAAATATGCAGATACCACTTTTTTGCTATAGCTTTTTCTAATCTTTCGCTTTTCACGAATCCCCAAAAAACTTGAGATTTAGGTAAACGAAATTACCAATGACCGCCCTGTGACAATAACTCAATTTTGACAAAAAGTGCAGATACAGTAAAACCTGTAAAGTTGACCACCTTTGTAAGTTGACCACCTGTCTAAGTTGACCGCTTTTGTCAGGAACGGAATTAGTCCTATCTTACATAATGAGTGAAAACATCTGTAACTTGACCACTTCTCTATCTTGACCACTAATATACACTAGCTTTGGTTTGGAGTATTGTATAAAACCCTTTGTAAGTTGACCACTTCGCAAAAGAATTAGATTGTACTAAAAGTTGAATCAGTTATGCCTCAAATAAGCAACTAGACATTTAAGAAAAAATCTATGAATATTTATGTTTCCATCGAAAAACATTTGGCTAATATTAAGTCCCAGAAAATGTGCATAACTTTAATAAGGAGTTATTATGTTGATAAGTAGATTACCATGGACACAAATGTACAAGAAACTAGTATGTTGTGGCCATCACGAAACTTTCTTCTATATTTTTCTTTTTTTTTTCTGATCCCTCCCCATGCTTGACGAGGAAGCAATATTCCCAACAAAAACAAAATTACACATGCAAAAACTTGACGACCATCCCAATGTCTGAATTATTGCAAAAGCAAAGCAAAGAGCGAAAATTGAAAGTTATTTTAAAAGCCTTGCTTGAATTAATTACAAATATTTTATTTGTTAACAAACATAAGATGGCAACAGTTAAAAATTTTAAATCATTGAGATAATATTTCCGATCATTTCCATACAATTAAAATCACGAGAAATACGCAGACGACAATCTATTACGATTTATCTTTCTTATAGTTGCAATAATAAAAATATTTTTATTCGCAAAAAAAAAAAAAAAAAAATCAACACCTCTTGGAGCGATCGGCGTCAAAATTGAACCAAAGCCTGTTTACATATGGATTCACATATATTCCAAATTTCAACCAGAACGTAGCATTACTTCTTGAGATAGGGCACTCAAAATGGAAAAAAAAGAACGGGTGATTGCGCTACCCCCTTTTTAGCTGTTGACACAAAAATAAAATCAGTTCTTATACCCACTAAGGGCTACTTGCCGATAAATTTTTCTTTCATTCCGTTCATTATTTCTTGAGATACAGCAGTCACAATTGACGACAAAAAACGTTCTATAGCTCAACCCCCGTTTGAGTTATTGACACCAAAATTGAATCAGCACCTGTTCCTGTTAATACCAACATATGGACCAAATTTTGTTTGATTCCGCCAGTTACTTCCTGAGGAATAGCAAGCACGCGTAACTCGAAAAACGTCCCATTGCTCCACCCCCTTGGAGGAATTCGCGCCAAAAACTAATGGGCACAAGTTCACATAGGGGCACATATGTGTACTAAATTTCGTTCGATTTCATGCGGTAGTTTTTGTTGTAGAGCGGCCACAAAAAACTGGTCACACACAGACGTGACACACATACACACACACACATACACACATACACACACACACACAGACAGACAGACATTTTCCAAAAATGGTCGAAATGGACTCAGCACACCTCAAAACGTTCGAATCCGTCAAAATTCGAAATTCGAAAATTTGCACGAATCCAATACTTTCTTCTATATATTAGATATAGAAGAAAGTAAAAATCAAATGAAGAATTTGAGTCACTTTTAACTTGTTATGAATTTTTAGGAATTGTTAATTTCAATTAAGCAGTTTTTCATAAGCAATGATACATTTTTTTTAAATCATATTTTGATCAATTTTAAATTTGTATGATACTTTACACGTCATTCTGGTAAATAGTCTCTAAAAATATTTTAACATGTTCTCTTATTGTTTTAAAGTAATGTTAAACAATGAAAGTGAGTTTAAAGTATTCCAACTCTTTAAAAAATGAATGCATGGGACAAGAAATGACAAAAAAAAAAAAAAAAAAAATGTTTTCATTACTACCCTCTGTAAGTTGACCACCTGTCTAAGTTGACCACCAAAGTACTGCACCGCAAGTGGTCAACTTACACAGGTTTCACTGTACCACATCTGTCACATCTATGCTTAGCACAGCAGAAATGTACTTACCGTCGTCGTCTTCAGTGCTAGTTGTCATGACGTGCCCTACGTCTGAGTCCAGACTCAGACCCTCAGCCATGATGGCCTCAACATCTTTCTTTTTGCTTTCGCGAGATCTACAGGGAATTCATTCGAGTCCTAGAGCTGCTCCATTCGTTCTCAAGTCCGTGATCATCTGGAGAGAAAAAATTAAGTTATTGTTAGACGCATAGACAGTCAGATAATATTTGGAAGATATATTTTCTATTGAAAAAATTTTACGATAGAGATCAATCTGATTGCAGATGAACTATGACGAAAAATTCATTTTTGGAAGGTTCAAAAAGGAAATTACATTTAGTAAACACGGAATTTGATTCATATTAAACTATAACAACATTCTTTCTGTTTTCAAGAAGACAATATTTTTTATTAAATCTATGATTAAATTAGCCATAAATTATAAAAATCTCTGCTCCCCGATTCCAATTTCTCGAATTGTCCCCATTACTTTATCTACTCTTTTTGTGTTAGTATCATCTGTTATAACTTTTTAACCTTGACAACTAATTACAATTTAAAATCTCCCTTTAACTTCCTTTTTGAATCTTTAGCAACTATCCGTTAATTTATCTCTACTAAAACAAGTTGTAATCTTGCTTTCAATATTAAATTGCTGAATCATTAACTAAATCTATCCATCACTTTTAGTTGAAGCATTAATTACATCGTTAGCTCCATTAGTTTCATTTGTAAACTTATACATTACAAATACAATTTGATGTTCACAAAAAAATCTGATTCAATGCAAATTTAAGTGTGTCAATAAGTTTCTGCCTTACTTTGTACATCCTTATAATTAAAAAAAAAGCTCTTTTTTTTTTTTTTTCCAAGCGATTGTTGATTAGTTGGCCCTCAAAAGAATCGTAATTTAAAACAATGCAGATAGTGGAATTTCGTTACAACAAATATCAATACAACGAAAAATGCGATTCAACGAAATTAATTTTCAATCCCGTTTTAATTTTCAGTAAATTGCTTGACTACAACGAAATTCCTGTTACTACGAACAAAATTTGAGGTCTTCTGATGTTTGTAGTAACGGGATTTCATTGTATTATCAAAGATAATTACAATATATAAAGTTTATAAAACTTTACATAAATTATATAATAATTTATATAATAAGCGGTTATAAAATAATAAGTTTATAAAACGCATTAATATTTATTCTGCGGTTCACGTGAAATAGTAGTCACGCTTCGTGAATAGTAGGATGTAACCGAAGAAGGGTTAAAAGGTTTGAGTACAGCTGGTGCCAAAGGTAGATCCAGCTTCTGGTTTGGGGCGGGGGGGGGGGGGGTCCATTGTCGGAAAGGGGTTCCATAAGTGCAATATTTGGGCAACAAATTTTTTAAAATTTACGCCCCCAAAACTCAGCTTTAACCTATTGTCCAACCACGGATTGTATGGAATTTTCAAACGTCCAGATAAGACGAATCTACCTGAATAAGGGGGAAAAATAAAAATTTGATGCCGGTATTCCGCTCATTTGAATGAGACTTTGCTTCTGCAAAAGCTGGCATCGCTAAAAAATAATAGATTCGTCCATTTCCGACTGTAAAACGGATGTTTGTCTTTCCATACAATTCGTGGTCAGACAGTATATTTGATCGCTTTATATGTAACTTGGCTGATGCCAAGTTGCATAAAATCTTATATAATTAAAACGGAGCGTATCTATGTATGTACCTATGTCGAGTTCTCCCAAACGCCAGTAAACTGACCATCGAACCAGGTATTGATGGATTCGTAATTTTCCCGTGTCTTTATGTTTGGCTAATTAACACGATCTTCCGATAATAATTAGTGGATATATCAATTAAAAATATAAATTATGATACTTAGATTTCGACATAAAATCCATATTTTTCGAAGGCTTTCCTCCATTCAAATTATTATTCAATGCTTCATTCGTTCATACTTTCCGTAACAATGCTTTTATTAAAATTTATAGCGAGAAGAAAATCATCGAGACGAAAGATCTGTTGCCATTTTTTTCTCGAATATGAACAAATAAAATTCTGGCTTATGTTTTAAAGGCTTTTCCTGTAATCGGGGGATTTAAAATGTTTCTTTTTTGGTTATTTTTCTGCAATCTGCCGCAAAATTTTACTGTTTTTTTTTGTTTTTGTTTAAGCCCGATTGTTGAACACGCGGCACTTGACATAGCTTTTGTTTTCGAGGTAGACTGTACAAAGCCGGGCGACGCACCAGTAAATGCTTAAAAACGTTGCTTTAGACGTTATAAGCAGAATGTTTGATAGTCACTTCCTTGAAATATCGACTTTTCGAGACTCATCCATTTGGGGGGAAACAAAACTGGAATTCTACGTCGTCGAAAGGAAAAAAACATTCAGCGATGCATAGAAGCGAGGGGATGTCGTATTTACATTCCTCTCTGAGCTCATGTCCGATATTTCACGGCCCGGCGCTCCCCATCGCTTTCGGATGCTACCACAGAGCCGAAAATGGAACGGATGAGTTAGCTGCTGACAAGGGTCGAACAAGGCGTTCCAACATGCGTTGAGGTCGTTATAGATCGTTGCGTACAATAAGAAAATGCGTTCTTCAGTGACGAAAGTAACTGTGAAGGAAATGTAAATAAAATATCGTGGGCGCTGTCCTGAAACCAATAGTGAAAGTTCGTATCAGCACTGACTGCAGCGAAAAGAATACAGACGTCTTAATGAATAAAATGCCGGCTGCCTTGTCTAGCGATCAGAGAAGTCTGACTGAAGATGAGAAGGTCCTGGGTTCGAATCCCGGCTCGGGCATGGATGTACTTTCTCTCTCTCCTGTCCAATCCTTTCTTTGTGCGAATGCGTTGTTATGCTGTGAATGGTTGCCTACCCTATAAACGGGCATTTGTGTACAGTAGAAGTCGGACGTCACACCAAATTACGGTAGAGTTGGAAAAGTGAAGCGCGCTCCCCAAATTGCCAGTTAGCTGGCACAAGAAAACAACAATGAAGAAAATACTCAGCCCGCTACTTAAAAATGAAAGCTGGCTGGGTGGTGAAGGGGTTAGGTGCTAGCCTCGCACGATCGCAGGTTCTGAACCTGCGGTTGAAGTGTGCATTCGGAGGATTTTCGAAATGTAGAAAACTGTCAGAGTCTAAGTCGTGTGATTGTAATGTCTGTTCAAGATCACCTCAGACTGTTCGACAAATAATCATCCGATTCTATAGATTCAGCAATCTCCACTGGTTCTGTAAACTTCCTTCCACTAATCATTCAGGCAGACACAACCTCCCTTCTAGACTACAAACTTACTCTGCTACAAATACTCTCCATCTTCAAACATTTTACGACCAATCTTCCCTAGACTTTATATACAATTTCATAGATTCCAGCGTAGGAAATAAGAGGTATTGCATCGCAGTTAACTATTCAAAGCTCATAAAAAACCATACAATACATCATAAATTGCATCGAAAATTTTGCGTTGCAAAAACATAACTACTTTTTTACGGTTTTGGACGACTATTTTTATTAATAATAGGGTACAAATGGTTTCAATTTTTTAAATGGTATAATGTGTAATTTTTTGAAATTTTCATATCCTTATTGTCACTATTTCAAAACCTTTTAAATGCACACACTAAGTACTACGTTTCTAAAAACTTATTTATTTTCTTGTTGAAAATAATTTAACAATTGTCCCAAAACTGCTTTTCAATTTTACGGAACTGCTCCACAATTTCAAAATTTGAGGAGCAGTACTGCTCCTCAAAATAAATTACTTATTTCCCACATTGGTAGATTCTAGTTTTCATTGGCTTTAAGACCTCTATTGGCTCAATAATTACTATAGAATCGCAGATTTACAAATTCAATAAAGTCAGAACTCAATAAACCGCATAGACTACACAGAGATTTTCTATAGATTCTGCAACGTTTATCAAAAAACATTATAGCGGATTTATATAAATTCATATAAATTCTACAATGTTTATAGCCTTGTACTTGAACTCTATACCCATACCACCTGTAAATAATCACGCTAGACTATCAGGACATTCTACTGTCAAGATCAATTCGTAATTAAAACTACGAAAGGGGCATATCAAGCGAATAACTTAGGCTACATTTTATGAAAAATTTCTTTCATAGTACAAATTATAAATGGATTTTTTTGAAAACTTATTAAATAAAATGCATGCAACATTGCTTTTTGAATCTTAGAAAAACTAAGAAGGTTCTGATTTTATAGAAGACTAGTGGTACCCGCACGGCTTTGCCCGTAATAGAAAAAAATAAAAGGTCCTTTGGCTGTCCTGTATATTTACAAATAATGTATGGTGAATTTTCTCGCCAATTGGCATGTACCCATGTTACAGTTCCACGTTATGATAATTTCGTATCTCGCCAATTGGTTTGTGCCCATGTTACGGTTCCACGTTATGATAATTTCGTAATTTACTCGTTCATCTTATGATAATTTTGTTCTTAAAATTGGAATAGAAAAAGAACCACATCGAATTTTCGAAAAATCACTTCGAGGTGCACCCCCCCCCCCCCCCCCCCCCCCGCACTACAAACTAACTTTGTGCCAAATTTCATGAAAATCGGCCGAACGATCTAGGCGCTATGCGCGTCACAGAGATCCTGACAGAGAGAGATCCGGACAGAGAGACTTTCGGTTTTATTATTAGTAAAGATTTGCACAAGGGTCTTAAAGAACAATACGCCAATATTTTAACAGAATTGGAGCGTAAAAGTTCAATATCGTTTGATAGTTTATAAAATGTTTTATAACTTTCAACATTATATTTTCTTTGCTCTGAAGTACATCGTATAACATTTAACGCTTTTTTTGACATCAAACGCTTTTTTTGACATCTATTGAAAAGAGATACTAAGATTTCCTCATCTTCTGAGACCGATTCTTTTTCTTCTAGGTGCATCTTTATCAATTTTATACGTATGATGTCCAAAAATGGTTTTATAAAACGGCGTTAATGGTTTTATTAGCGGCTGATTTTGTAATCCAGTGATTTTATTAGTGGCGGGTACTGTACTTACTAATTATTGTGCATATTACCAGGAATGTTGTGGATGAGTTTTAGAGGTGCCTCGGTAATGTAGTTTGCTCACGGAAGACAATGCATACTCGTCGCCCGTTATTAAGAGCGATTCTTCTGATATTTGGAATGGGAGGAAGGGTGGATGCTTTTTGTTAGACGGACACATTTACGCAGCTATTACAGTAGGGCAGCACGCCAAGAACGTGGGGTACAACTGCCAAAACATTTGGGCACCCTTGTTTTTCCAGATTATGCTTTTTTCTTTTCCTCTTTCTTTTTTGACGAGAGGAGAAGTTTCTCTTTTTAATTCTCTCCCGCGCAATTGTTTTTCGTGAACCGCGATTGTCGCATTCTAAAAACGTCTGGGCCACAGAACAGGGGATTTTTCCACCCATTGTGTCTCGCTAGAATTTATTGTCTCCACCAAAATGTGCCACCCTCGCAGGATTGTGCAGTAAAAATAAACCGACGGACGGTGGGAAAAATCGCGAAATGGGCCCCCTCCCCGCCGCTCTACTGCTCTTTGTTTTAAAACACGTGCCCATCTAGGTTAAGCTTCAAGAACGGTGAATCCATTTGTATTTTTTTTTTCCTTTTTTTAATTACCTTGTGGACGATGAGGAATTATTTACAGTTTTGACTTCAAGCTTTTGGTTACTAATTGTAATTTCAAGCTGACTCAAGTAGCATACGCTAAGATTAAACGTTTTAAAGTGGTTGTCACAACGTTCTCAACTGTTTTAAAATGCTTATGAAACAAAGAGTGCTTGCTACCCGAGGAACGTATCATTTGATAATTTGTTTCGCTCTTTTTTAATTCAAGACCACCATTTATTTTTCATCAGTCAAGACTAAGAATTTTGAAATTAGTTCTAATAAACACAAATTTGTCGTTTCTCACTATGTGACTTACCGATCATTTAGTAACTCGAGCAAGTAGGAACTACATAATTGAAATATTTGATTTCGGAAATGAGGATAACTCATTCATATTTCATGTCAGTGAATCCATTTGTAACTCGGAACAAATTTTGCTACTACGG
The DNA here is from genome assembly GCF_026930045.1 of Uloborus diversus. NCBI lineage: Eukaryota > Metazoa > Arthropoda > Arachnida > Araneae > Uloboridae > Uloborus > Uloborus diversus. The sequence goes on along the minus strand of NC_072731.1, from coordinate 58,093,016 downwards.
ACTATGAAAATACTTGCTTCAGGAAAAATCACCCGTTTTTCTTAACTAGACATAAATCAAGCACGGGGGTTCCCAAACTTTTTGGATCATCACCACCCCCGAGCGCGGCACCCTTTAAAGATCCGAACTTAAAACTTTTAGGAGGGCGGAAATTCTCAATTTGCCGAATGGAACTCCAGATTTCGCCGAATGATAATTTTACCGAATCGTCAGACAACATTTTCCGAAAAGGGGAATTTTTGGAAGGTCACAGTGACCTCGGACCGGGGCTCCCCTGCACCCTAGTCCATACATGTAAAATAAGGTGAATGAGCCAAAGCCACCCTAAGGTTCATAATCTAATATTTCGTTGATTTATGACTGCACTGGATTCGGCTGTTGAATATTCATCAGGTGACTCATTAAAAATATGAAAAAAATATAACTAAGAGAAAATTTAAGTTTCAGCTATGTTTTCAGCAGTTTTAACAAATAAAAGAGATTAGGCTTCATAAGGAACATGGCCTTATATGGCTCACTCTCTTTACACATGCATTGATGCCATGGACACTTCGGGGTATCCTTTGCCTTTTCCTACGGAACCACAGGGTGGAGCGACATCCAGTTTGGGAGCCCCTGCTCTAGCACCTTGTCTTCTTTTTCTTTTTATGATATGGCTGATGTAAACAAAGTGAATGAGTTATATTCGTTGATATATTTTTTTGAATTGATAAACAATGATAATTTAACTGATAATTGAAATTGTCTTTATATTCGCAGATGATGTAGATAAACATTAAGCGTTGCTTGTACAGTTTCTACCCACCATCCCATCTTGCATTTATCATTTTCACTCGGCAGCCTCAGGAGAAACGGTAGATGAAGATTTTACCTTTTAGCTCCGTTCTTTCCAGCACGAGAAATTTTAAAATGATCGTCTGCGAAAGAACTCTTAATCAATCGCTCAATCACGATTTTCCCTACGATAGCACCACAGGAAGCAGTTGTGTGTTCTCTTTTTGACCTTTCAACCGAAGATAGTTGCTGTTGCTAATCGTCGCGCCCCCTATCATTATCGTCATCTCTGAGCAGCCACGACGCTTTTAATATGCCTTTGTTTTGCTTCGCGAGTTTAACGAAAGCGACTGCAGTTTTAGTACTTCCGCCGAAGGATTGTAATTGATCGCATTCGAACATCTGCCGGAACGCAATCGAGATGATCAGATTTTAATTTGAGGTTTTAAGACGATAAACTATTTTATAGCACAGGGTGCCAGAGGAAATGGTTCAATAAAGAGCAGTTTTAGAGAGGGATGCTATTCAGGGATAATTTGTTTACAGTCGAAATAAATGCTAAGGTTGTGACTTTTTTTTTTTTTTTGTTGAGATAGTCAAATGATAAACACGGAGCACAGGCCTACCTACTGAAATGATTCCCCTCCCCCTCCCCAGAGGACTAATATTATACAGATGTCCTGTACTTGGACAAAAACTTCGCCAGGCAAATCGGACTTTATTCCATGACTTCCCTCTCCGCCCTTGCAATGTAGAAGGAGTATGACTGAATGCAAAGGAGAATCTACCAGGGCTGCGGATTCAAAGGGAAAATGAGACTCTGACTCCGAAAATTTTAGAACCTTCGACTCCGACTCTTAGAACTTTAAATATTTGACTCCCGAATCCGTTTCCTATCCACCACTGATTGGAAAGTAATTAAAGTTCAAACAATTATACTTGGATTTATAGCAAACGAATTTCACTTTGTTAGACCATTTCAAGGTTTTAAAAATAACTTATTAATTTCCACTTATATGATTTAAATTTCACCTTAATTAAAATATTTTTATTTCATTTTTAGCCCGTTTGCTGATATATGATGAAAACCGTGTTTCTGAGGCTACATGATTGAATAAATCGTAACGGAGATTTTATATCACAATTTTAACACTTTTATAGGAAGGTTACATTATATAAAATTATTTTAAATGTTTCTCAGTCAAATGCCTGATTGCAAATGTAATTCAATTTATCCTATTTTTATACAGAATATCTTATTAAAAATACTAAAAACAAATCGCTGATAAACTTAAAAGTGATATAAGTTTTATCGTAGTCGTTTGTAAAAAAAAAAAAAAAAAAAAAAGCCAGAGGCATTTCCTCCCGGCGCTATGTTTTTAATTTATTGTCGTTATCCTTGTATATTATTCTATATGGATGCAAAAGGACTGTATGACCACTACCTATCTCACCAGGAGAAAAATTTTCTTGCGCTTGTGACCTCAGCCGTCGCTTAATTGTTAATTAGGGCAAAAAGGAAAATGATCTTCAGGAGTTTGGCTTGGAAATATTGAAAACTGTGGTGACATTTGAAATATTACATCATTTTTAACAAACAGTCAAGTGATCATACTTGCAACAGTTTGAAATTTTACCTTTTGTTGCATATTAATCAGATACAATTCGAACATCAACTAATAATTTCAATTTGAACAAACTACTCTATTTTAAGAAAGAGTCTCAGTACTTTTTCTCGAAACAAGGTTTAGAAATGTAGATACGTCCCTTGAAAACTGAACTAAAAATAGTCATTTTCCCAAGTACGGGTCCAACAGCTTTTCAGTTTCTTTATTCAATTGAATAGAATCCAAAAACATACAGATGGCGGCTGATATAAAACCATAACAATAAAACAATAGTAGTAAGAAAACAAATCTCGTGTTTTTAATACATAAACCATAAGTACTCGGTAAAAAGAGAACTAAGGATTTTTATACGACTGAAGGCAACATGCTGCGAGGGAAGACAGTTTCGAATATGAGACGTAATCGTAACCGCAGCGTGAAACCCAAATCTCTCTGACAGATAAACAGAGTTATTCTTCCCCTTTAAAAAAAATATAAAAAAAAATTAGTCTGAATAAAAAAAAAGAAGAACAAGTCTTTTTCATTGAGAGGCAAGTCACACGCGACAGAAGAAATGTTCTTTTTTCTTCGCAAGAGGTGACATTTTTTCGGCAGAATATTCTTCTGCATAGGTTCGTTATCTTTACTAAAGAAGAATTTTTTAAAGTTATGAGACACAGAAATTGAAATCTTTCGTACAGATGTAAAAATGAAGAGAGGGGGAGGAGAATATTATACGTGGTCTGTTTACGTGAGCCATTTCCTTGATATAAAAAATGTCGCGTTCTTTAGATGGAATTCCGTTGTGTGAAAAGTAAATTACTGGTTTTAGAAAAAAAGAATGAAATGAAAAATATTATTATTTTTTCTTTTAAATTCCAGTTAGAAAAAGAATGTACCAGACAATTATTAATACCAGCCCCATTTGATTCCGACAAAATGCCCAGCAAGTGAGTTTATTCAAGCGGAAATTGCCTTTAAAACACATAATTTAACCAACAAATTTCAATACAAAATGGATGAGTCGATATTTACAACTGTACATCCTTTTTTTTTTTTTTTTCATGATTTCAGGGGGAAAAAAAGTTGCTTAACAGCTTAAAACGACCAATGCTTAAAAATAAACCTGCAATACAACACTTGAAAATTTAGAAAAACTTGTGAGAAATGACATTTTTTCTCGGTCAAAGTTAGGGGAACATTTTCAAACGGAGAAAATCTTTCCCTTCTATTGAAAATATCTTTTCCTGGATTTTTTTTCTTAAATTTCAAAATTACTCTTTATTTAACAACTTCTCAGAACGGTTGGTAATGTTAAACATGTCTACTGTTCTTTGAATCTAGAAATACAAAACAGACCCTATAACAATATATGTCTCTAAAAGTTATCATAACGTCTCCCTTTCCGCACTTTGTCGCTACGAAAGCAACTGAACGCGTCCCGTTTTCCTTAACTTAAACGAAAAAAATTTTAATTTTTAAATAATGAACTTAAATTTGATACATTATACAGTTATATGCTTTTTTTAATCAAAAAAATGCAACACTCCCAAAACCAGTTTCCAATAATTTTATAACCATTACAATACAAAAAGCAAATAAGATTAAAATTACATATCACCAATTACTGAAGCCCATAAGCAGGGCCGACGAGAGGGCATGTCCGCCTACTCGGAAAGGAGGGTGCCCGGTTCGGAATCGGAGTAGTATGAGTTTAATGTTTTATTGGGGGGAGGAAGCCTGACGATCAAACTTTTGGCAGCCCTGCCCATAAGGCACGTTTACTTCTGCTATCAATTATATTATTATCTTTGAGTTCACTTTTTAACGGACTGGGAATTTCAATCCAGTTACAACTTTCAAATAAGGTTTGTTATGATTTTATCCCAACCAGGGTTCTCCGATATATATCATGATATATATCCGATATTTATTTTGAAAACATCACGATATTTTGATATTTATTTTTTCAAGTATGGTATCTTTAGTATAAAAATTATATTAATCACAGTAATATTGTTCATTTGTTGTTAAAAATAACGAAAAAGTTATTTTTTATATTTTAATGATGAATTAATGCATCATTCGCTGCGCCACTGGCACCGATGTATTTTTTTTTTTTTTTTTTTTCTGAATCATATAACTGTGTTAAAGCAGCTAACAGAAGAAAAATAAGTAAAACAGCTAATGCTAAATTAACTCCATTAAAATTGATTAAAATGTAAAATGAAAATATTAGATATAAATAATGAAAGAAACCTTAATTTTAAGTATACATATTGTAAGAAAATAAAGAGTGATTTAATACATTTACTGTTCTGAAGAGTTGAGTTTGTGCTGGTTGAAAATATCGAATACATATCAAAATATCCTATATATATCAAAATATCGGATATTTTTGATATTTTCGTTAGTATCATAATATTTTCGAACCCTGATCCTAACAAACCTTAGTATAAACGTAAACGTTTAAACTATAAATGTTTGAAAATTGGAAAATAAGATGATTTTAGAATTTCAGTTATCGCAAATAAAAGCAAACCTAACGTCATGCGCTTTTCATTAGTACATAATAGATATTCTGCCTTAATTTTTAAGGGCCATAATGGGAGACATACGTCCCCGAAGTTCAAGCTTATTGAATAATCTAATACAAATAATTTACATGTAAATCATAACTTTTTTCATGTTATTGAGCTCAGTGTTAGAAAAATGTTGTTGTTAGTCCAGTGGCGCAGGCAGGAAACTTTTTCCGCGGGAGTGGTTTTCAAAATCCAAAATTACTGCTTTCCTAAAGAGCAAAATATTATTCATTAAATGTAACCAAACAGTTTTGCATCTCCACTCTACTCATAAATGTAGCCACGAGTGATTTTCCTTTCTTTTCTACAGGGGTGCTCCCACTCCCTAAGAGCAAGGGCGTAACCTCCTGTCCTCAATACCACGAAGATCCCCTTAAATTGGAAGCCCCCAAAGAAAAAAGTACCTCTTAAAACAACCCCCTAAAAATTTCAATAACGCAGACTGCGCCATGATCCCCCCCCCCCCAGGTGAGCACCCCTGTTAAACGCGAGGCAAGTCTAAGAAACGAAGTTCCCTAACGTAATAACCATTAAAATGTATCTCACGAAATAAAATCATGTAAAATGGGGTTAAAGGACTTGGCATCCAAGGCACTTTGCACAAAGTGGATTAACAAATAAAAATAAATCATTTGACAAGTCTTAACTCTCCAGTTAAAAGCGAGATAGTCAATTTTTTTCTCCAATTGGCAGATTGGATGTAATGCAGTAACTCATTCCTTTATCGTTTGTCCTCTTCGATTTCCTCTCTTTTGGTACTGAAAATTGATTATCTATCTTGTTTCTTTAACTGTCAGATGAATTATATTTCACGTAAAAATCAACAAATACTAATACTGTTAAGATTTATAAAGATTTTAAACTGAATTGAACTAGATTTTATTTTCATAAATTTGTTTAAAGTCTAGCTATGCAATTTCTTAACCGCCTCATGCAGGTAAGTGTCTTACCTCCACGTAAATACGCCACAGTTTGTTCCTTTCTTTCTAAAAATAATTCATGTCATCTCTTTAGACATATACAAACTTTCTTTATGCAGGATGTTGCAAACGGATTTATTTTTTATTTTTTACCCAGAATTATTAATAGCCTTCGTTCGATATTAAACTTCGTTTCATTCTAACCGGCAGGTGTTCATAGAATAAGCAGGAGGCACTTTTTCGTTTGTCGTTTTATCTCCCACCCAGAACTTGTTCATGTCTGCAACAGGCAGTGGCGAAAGACAGGAGATATAACTCCTTTAAAGCTGCGGCAAAAGATAAAAAATGACGAATAATCAAAAACAGAACTCAGTTTTAATAGCTGTGAAAGAAAAAGAAATATCCACCGCGTTTAAATAGCGCTATTTATTATGCACGATTAATAATAATCAAGTCGTATTTCGAATTCGCTTAGCTCTTGATTTACATGGCAAATTGGTTTCATCGAATGTGGAGTAATTGGGAATTCAGTAATGTGCTGGCTCCGAGGAGGGGAGTTTTAATAGAAGTGATACTCAGCCTACACCGTCTTGGCCCCCTACATTTATTACAGAGCTCCTTTGTCAGATAATGGAGCGTGCTTTTTTCCAGTTTTGACAAACAATGAAAGTTACATTAGTAATAAGTTCTAATTTGATTTATATGTACCTGAGTCCCACTGCTATTGTATTATTGAAGCAGTGTCCGCCTGCAGAGCTCTTGTAAACTCAAAAAACGCCTCGCAAGGCGTAATCGTAACATAAACGTTTTGATGCAGCAAACCTATGAAACAGCACTTTTTCTTGTTTTTCGCAAGTGCAATACTTGGGCTCTCAAAAATGTCGTTTTCTAAAAAAAAAAACAGCGATTTGATCTGAACAGTACGCACCTTAATTGTTGCATTCACGCCAACGTGAATACAACAATTAAGGTGCTGTAGTATACGCTAGCATTGGAGTGGCGTATCCAGGCGGGGGGGGGGGGGGGATACGGAAATCTATTCCTCGAAAGAGAGAAATTTTGCTCTTCATATATTTAAGATTTATCTGTCATAAAAATGGGTACCACTCATATCATTAAAATAAAAACTTTAAAATTGTTTGAAACGAGTTTTAGAAGTTCAATGTAACTTGAAAAAATTTAAATTACCTTTAAGTAATTTTTTTTTTAAAACAAAAAAAAGCGCTTTTATTGAAAATAACCCATTTTTAGCATATTGCATGCAAACAATACTATTGAGGAAAAAACAGAGGTCCCACGAAAAAGTCGACATTGAAAAGGGTTTCACTGGTCAAATAAATTAAGGAACGCTATCATAGATCAGTTTCTATAAACAGATTAACTGATCGACAACTGACCGACACACTTTCGTTTCTAATTTTTTATATGATGGGGGAAATTGATTTCAAGAAAAACACCTTGAAGTTCTGCTATGTCTATAGATTTTCGAATTTAAATAAAAATCAGAAATTTAAGGGATATGTCAACAGAAGTAACATCTGCAGTTCCCAATCGCCTTAGGAAAACGTGACGACCTTCAGAGCATTGCGGCAATGGAATTCCTGGACGGCAAACTTAAATATAGACTTCTTAATTCTCGTTTCAAGCGACAAAGACTGCTCCATTTCAAGAAGAAGAAGAAAAAAAGCACTACGTCCACAAATTTCGTCCGCGATACGTGGAAAGGTTACTAGACAGCCATTGCACCTGGCCTTCGTAAGAGATGTCCCTCACGCCGGAACAAGCGTTTCGTGTACTAATGCCCTTTTTTAGTGGGCCCGAAAAGGTTCTCTGCGTCACTGAAAAATTATCCCTCGTCGAGTACGAAAAGTTTTCAATTACAGTAGACCCTCGTTTTACACGGGTTTATTTTCCGGGATTTGAGATTTGACACCTTTATTTTATTTTACGCGGATGAGTTTCGGTTTTACACGAAAGATGCAATGCAAACAGATAAAATTTTCTTTCAAAATCCAAACTCCTAAAGATTGCAGATTACGCGTAATCAACTGCATTTTGGCGTGCTAATAATCGAGCTTGGGCCACTGGAGACATTTTATAAGCGATTGGTTCCAGAGCTCTTTCCAGAAGTAAAGTTATTAAACTCACACAGTTCAGAACTCATTGGAAGAACTTTTAGGAGTGACAAAGGAGGCCAAAACCAACGAGGATACCGACGGCGGTGACGCACAACCAAAAACGTTCACATTGAAAATTTTGAGTCATTCCTAGACAATAGAAATGATCTTTCTGATTTGTTAGTGAAGGAAGATTCTACCATGGAAACGACGCACGTGATCATGGATGCATTAATGCTCTGCAAAGACCGAGAGAAAATTCTTAATGACTGCCAAAGACTATCATTGCCAGCTCCTTTTTATAAACAGAACACGAAATTAATTTCTATTTTCTTTATGCATGTTGTGCATAAAAGTCGGTATGCGTACACATTAAACTTATTATACAATTAGTCATCAATAGAATGAAGTATTTTATTATCTTCGGAACCAAACCCCTTTTTAACACAAGTATTAGGTCTCAATTTACGCGGTTTTTCCGTGGAACGTAAGCCCCGCGTAAAACGAGGGTCTACGTACAGCGATTTACTTCGGTTATTCGGTTGGAGAAATTCTTCAAGATTGTTCTCCGAATCTTCGTTCCTTCTGCAGAAAAATGGTGATTAACTTCGGTTATTCGTTATCATTGCTGCGAAAAATACTTAAGGGGTTGTCAACAAATGATGTCACGTTTTGAGGGAAGGGGCCAGGGTTGTTCGTGAAATTGTGAGTTTGTGACAGGGGGGGGGGGAAATGAGGGGCAACAAGAAATGTGACATCGAGCTTTTTTATTATTATTAGAAAACTAATAAAAACTAGCGTGACTGTGACAAAAGGGGAGTTGGTAATGTGAAGCACGCTCGGATCCATTGAAGGGTCATGGCCCACTTTAAGTAACCAAAGACAATCTAAAAATGCGTTTTGGGGAATTATATTTCGAAAAATTCGCCCCAGACCCCTCAATTATGCCCGAAAGTGACACTTATGAACCTCCTCCCTCCTTCCGGAAATGACACCCTCTAAAATCAGAAACGGGATCCGCCCTTGATGTGAAGTGTAACACTGTGGTCTGTGACCACAGGAGGGAAGGAGAGAGGAATGTCAAAAATTGTGAAAAAAAAAGTTTGACATTATTTAACGGAAAGCTTCTAAAATTTCGGGTCCTTTTTCGACGCAGAAAAGAGATTATTAAAAAGGTTTAAAAAAAGAAAAAAAATTTAATAAGCGAGGGGTATGAGAATTTGATGAACTTTGCATTAGTATATTAATGTTTTGATAATTGCAAAATTAGACCATAATTCGGCCGAAATTTTAATTACTCTAAATGGCGAAAAGAGATTTTCATCTTGTAAAATTAATTACAACAGGGAAAAACTACTCAAACTCTTTGAAATGGACGAACAGGACTTAAAATTCGTCACATAACTTTCATAATCTGTTTAAAGTCAACTACATAAATTAACCATTAAGGTTAAATATTTTAACCTTAAAAGATTACATAAAATTGCTTTTTCTCACTTACTCCTTTACTCGTTTCTATCCAGCATTGGGCGCATGAAACATATATTCATATTAGCTACGCCTACAGGATAGTCATAATTTTGTTGTTACCCTGTTTAGAACTATGTAGAGTCCGTTTTAATAAATGCATAATATTTGAACTTTGTAATGGGTTATTCTCGCCAAAATGGTTCAAATCAGATAGGAGAGTTCGGTCTTGATTAAAAACCAATTTTCATAATTACCACTAAATAATCATTCTTTTAATTAATTCTCCATATAATTGTATGTAATGAAGTGTCAATTGTATGGAATTCCCCAGGAGTGGATGCAGAGGGGTGGGTTACGGGGGTCATGACTTCCTGCTTGTGACCAAAGATAGCTTAAAACTTGGGGGATTCATTTTTAGAAAAATTCGGCCCTGACCCCTTACTAAGGCCCAAACCAAAAACGACACCAATAACTAGGCTACGGAGTCGGATCACGCTTTTTTTGGGGTAAAGGAGTCGGAGTCGAAAGAGTCGAATTCAAAGAGTCGGAATCAGTCTTTTTCCTTCCGACTCCGCAGCGCTGCTTATGACCCCCTTCAAAATCAAAAGCTCGATCCGCCCTCGCATATACCATCTCCGCCTCGAAAAAACTTCGTAACGCCGGTCCTGGAACAGAAATCGTTCCTTTTTTCGAAACGACTTCTCTTCAACTACAAAGACAACTTGAAACGAAGATCATCGTTAGATACGATAAATAGAAACGAAAATATACCTCAGATACGATCAGCCTCTTAAAATTTCTAAAATCCTCCGCCCTAGATACAATCTGCCTCCTTTCACCATTCGAATTTTCACGTGGAAGCATTTAAACGAGAAGATCGTTCCGAAGTATACAGACCTCCAAGAGACAGATTACAATTTGAGTTACGGGCAGTAGCTACAATAAAATCTGAAGAATCGTCCACGAGACACGAACTCGGTCTGTCAAGCGAAGTGCAGGCGAATCTCACGCCACATACATCAGCACTGGATTTTCCGTTGGGCCCCAATCCAAGGTGGGTTCAAAGAGATGGTTTCGAATGATAAAATCGTAACCCCGAAGGTACGAACGAGAATCTCGTTCATTAAATCATTTTCCGCGGCACAAAAATGTGGCATCGAATCGAAACTTATCATAGCGTCTGAAGAAGCGGTAATGAAGGTGCACTTTGTGGAACGAGGTAACAAACGGTCCTGCAATAGACTAAAAAAACAGTGATCACCGTCACCTGTCGGTGGAAAAGTTTGCCTGGTCCCTGTATCTGATTTTGTTAAACATTTCTTTGTTCAATTGAAAATAAATAAGTCAATAAAATTAATGAAACGATTTTTTTCTTCCTATTTTATGTTAATTTTGTGCTTACTTTAAATGTATTTTTCCGTGACTTGTTCCAAAGGTATATTTACTTAACTATAGTAATTATTAAAATAATTACCTCCGACCTCTGTTTTTCCTATTGTAATTAAATCATAATAAAAATCTAACAGTTAAGTTCTTTTAAGTTCGTTTGTAAAAAAAAAAAAAATAATAATAATAAATGAGTAAATAACCGGTCAGCGAAATTTCACATTTTTACCGGTCCGCATGTCAAAAAAGGACGAGAGACGCAGGACTAGAATATAACAGCTGTAACTCTTGGCGCAGAGTAATGAAGCTTCATAAATATTGATATGTTATAAATTAGTCTAGATCAGAGAAAGTTTGCTCCTTTGCACTGTGTGTGTAAAACACAAAACTAGCGTCGAGAGAAAAAATTTTTTGGGAGGGGCACAGGAAATTTTGGGCTTTGCTATTGCTAGATACAATTGATTGTATTCGATTCGAACGAAATCAATTACAGTCGAATAGTCAAGAGATTTATCTAAAGTTTGTCTTTTATGTTGGTTTGTATTGCTGTATTGTTTTTATGGGCTTGGGAAAGAAGAACTTTTTAAACAAACTTTTTGTGCTTTGTGCCTCTGAATCCAGTTAAAAAGTAGGTTAAAATGCTCCTTAATTCTCGATTTGGTTTTCAAAAAAAATGCTTTTTACCTTTCAGGTACAAAAATGCAAAATGCTTGTTTTTTTTTACTCTCAATTTCGGTGGCATAAAAAAGAAAGGAGCAAGGAATAAAATATTTAAAAATGCATGGAATTAAGAGACTGGAAAATTGTGTTTCGTAAAATTAATAATGGAATATTTTTGTGATTAATTTAGGTTTAAAACAAACCACTACCCAAGTATTATATATTAAATCCACTTCATGCCTAATAATTTTTTTGTTGGTAACAGCTGACCTTCAAGCTTCAAGAATTAAAAAAGAATGGACTATCCGCTTAGCGTGTGAAATAAGTTAGAATGACGTAATCCACAGCATTCATTAAGACGGTAGCCGGCAATACCGCTAAGATGAAGGTCTCTCAGAACAACTAAAAAGTATTCTTAAGTAATAGATCTAGTACACGAGTTCCTGGCTCAGAAATAAAGCACTTAATTTTCAGATCGGTGCGATCCACCGCTGCGGACTTTTCTTCAATGGAATATTTTACACAAAAGCAATTCATTTCAATTTTTGCTTTCTGCTGTACTCGCGGGATGGAATGTGATCTTGTGCCCCTCAACGTTGTAAATAATGTTCATTTTGATGCTCTTTTTACTTGTCAAAATTGAACACTATACGAGCGTATGGGAATTTTCCTTCTTTTTTCTCCCGCCCCCTATTTCAATGTAAAAAACATTCAGTTGAATCAAGTGCAAACAAACATGAGCTTCATGAAAACAAGAACTTGAAAGGGATCGCTTACAAAAGATGACACACTTTAAGGGGGGGGGGGGGGAGAGTCGTTAAATGGTAAGTTTGGGAAAAGGGTAAAGGGGAAACAATAAGTGTGACATAAAGCATTGTTAAAACAAAATGCATATGTAATACAGGGGTCATGACAGATGTGATAAGGACAGGGGTAGAGGGGGGATAGTGGATAGAGGACTCAAGTAAAATTTTCTGAAGACAGCGTGAAATTTTCGGAAACTGAGAGGAAGCTCGCCTCTCCCCCCCCCGCTCGCCGTAAAAATTCTTCCAATATGCATACAAAAATCACTGAAAAAAAAATAAAATTTTTTGTTTTAAATATTTTTTTCAGTTTTAGAATGTGTTGTCAGATCAAAATTTTCGGATCACAAACACCCCTGGGGTAAGGTAAAATGTGACATTTTGTGACTCATATTTGACACGGGGGAGGGGGACAAATATGATGAACAAAAGCCTATCCATTACTTATGAACAGCTCCAAAGCGGAGAATTATCAATCCCTTGAGCCTTGAAATAGTTTGGAACTTTTGTATCAATAAGACATGAATCCTTTTGGATTTTTTTTTTTTTTTTTTGCACAGCAAATTTTAAAGGCGAACATTTCGAACTCCACATTTAAAGTATTTAATATGCCCGGTGCAAAAGGGCAAAAAAAGCTAAGTGAAATACTAAATTACGTCTGGCCCAGGGACGTTTCTGAATTTTACATGATGTGTGGCTGAAAGCTCGAACGAGCTGTTGGGCATACAAAAGGGACTTTCCCCGTTAATTTATAGCGAGCTTTCCAATAAATAAAAGGCGGGTGACGCGTTTGCTGTGACATACGAGTTGCACGTACGAAGTTCTGCAGACGGGTCGGAATTCGCAACGTTTTATTATTTTTTTGGAAGTTTCGCAAAAGATCCGTGTTTCTTTCTTTCTCTTTTATTTAGTTTCTCCGAGTTAAAGTTGAGGAGGCGGGGGTGATTCTTCGTTTGAAGATACTTATCGAAGACGATACGAATCGATGTGTACACAAAATTGTGATTTAAGGTTTAAGGGGTCAGGCAAAAGCAACAATACAATTGACAAACATATGTGTGTGTATGAATGCATATATTACATCCTCACACTATACAGAGGAGAGAATTCTCTGCCCCCAACCACGAGAAAAGTGCAAAAGGAAAGACATGGAAGTGCTCGGAGCATTGCTTCAAGTAGAGTATTTTGGAAATCTTGGAAGTTTTATAAGATGTAATGCTAAAGTGTAGCAGCAAATGTTGGCTATTAACAAAATCAGTTAAAAGCAGACTTTGGATCATTTGGAGAAAACGACGGATGAAGAATGAGAATAAATTTTGTTTAACCATGAAATGTGTAGAAAATACACACCTATTGCTGCTTAAATCTTCGTCTCATCGTATCATATCTCCTGGGCATATTATCAGTTGTGACAGCTCGAACTCGAACGCAGCTGAAAAGGTAATCTCTGCATAGGAAGAGGATATCAGGAAAAGAGGAAGATCTCGCTCAAGGCGGACAAACTGCTCGGAGAAAGATCTCAAATCATTAAAAATTAATCGTGGGTGGAATGTGGTGTTTATGCTCGAGTCCGTTGGAAGAGACTTTTTGCTGTGGAAGAGCTTTGGCCTGCTGTAGGCCAATGGTTGGTCACCAAGTGATAGGAACAGGGAGCCCTCGGGCCCGGGGGTTATGTAGACTGTAGTGTAGTGCATTTGGAGATTAAAAATCTTTATTTTATTAGGCAAACTCATTTTGCTGCTGTTAGTTTTCGCTAATATTACATTTCACTGTTAAGTGATGTTTTCGTTTCTAGTAGCTATAGAGGTTGTCCACTAACAACAAAATAAAAAATTTAAAATAAATAAACCGTCTGATATTTCCAATACATAAATTGGTTGCTAGTTTCTCAAATAATCAACACATGCTTGTAGGATTTAATCAGTCATTCGTAAAAATAACCAACTCTAAATTTCCTAATTAAAGACGTTACTCCAAGAAGTAGAAGAGAAATCCAATTATCCCTTCTTCAAAATAATCAATTTAATTTTCCTTGTTATTGGAAAAACTTCAAGTGAACAAATAAAAGTTGTTTACACACTTAAATTACTGCTCATAGAAGAAAAAATAAATGTCAGCAAACTATTGACATGTATTGATTTTTGATGACAGCAGTCACATGATGTGTTCGGCTCCTGAGAACTTGTTCCGTCGAAACATCGATCTGCAGAAAAATCGTCTTCAGATCACGGAAAAAAAAATGATAAACACCATTCATCAATCTACGAATATATGGTAACTTATGATCAGTATGTACCAAATGTAAAGTAGCACCAATGATAGTAAATAAGTGGTAACTTATGAATGACAAATATGCACCAAATGTAAAGCAGCACCAATGATGGTGAAAGTGGTAACTTATGATCAATATGCACCAAATGTAAAGTAGTACCAATGGTGGGGGAAAAGTGGTTGCTTATGACCAAGATGCACCAGATGTAAAGTTGTACCTACCAATGATTGTGCAAGGTCAATCTTGAGTCAGTCAAGACAATATATTTTCTGTCATGATTTCCGCTGTCTGCTGAATTTTAAATTTATTCATTTCGCTTCTGCAATTATTGCAACAACAATAAACTTGCACTTTTATAGATTTAAAACTCAATTGGTGTAAAAACAAAACTAGCTGTCGCATTCCCAATCCAGTCTGTTGGAATGGGCTTCCAGAATGAGTCATCTTTGTATCAGCAGCAGCTCGACCACTAAACTCTGAATTGAAAAAAAGGATTATTTCTGACTGGTTTTCTTACCACTCCAATCTAAAATATGACAACACACAAAATGTTGAGTGAATTCGGAGATTAATTCCAAACTCGGCTGACGACTTAAAGTCCTATGTAAGAGAATACAGAAATTGTAATCAGAAGACTGAGAAACGACTTCTATGCCTGGAATCAAAATCAATATTAAATTGTCATTTAAACTTTTATCACGGTATGTAGTTGAAAGATAAAAGACTAGTGGCAGCTGTTATCGATAGTTGCCGGTCATGAACAGAAGATTGAAATCATTCTACGTGAAGGTCAACCTCAGGCTAATGTATTAGATGCGCATGTGTGGAGTTTTAATAAGCCATGCAAATGTAATTTACGCTTATGCGGTGTCCAGCAAAAGCTAAAGGGTACAGATACATCTATTTGCGAAAAATAATATTACGAAAGATAAGTTATTCTGGTTCCCAGTGTTTGTCTGCCCAAGGGATTTTGAACAAAAGGTTACGCTACATGTATTAGTGCTAATCATTTTTTCCCTCTTGGATATTAGTCTAAGAGCATCATTGCTCTAAAAATTGCTATATATGTACGTGCAAGGAACAGTAATTATGTGCCACAGATAAGCGCAATGAGTTAGTACGACCTTATGCTTTGAAAGTTTTCAGAGACATCTTTTCCAAAAATTTTTCTTTAACATTCGTAATTTAATACGAAAATCGCTTAATATATACACCAGTGGCGTCGCTACAGAGGGGCGTCCGCCCCAGGTGTCACCAGTCTGAGGGGTGTCACCCAAAGTAGAATTGCGAGTTTCTGAAAAATATGAAGCTAAAATGCATCTTTAAGACTACTATGCTCAGGATTAGGTTCATACTGTCAATACTTAGAACTATTAGTGACTTCCTCAAAAACCAAAAAAAAAAAAAAAAAACTGAAAACCATTATTTTTCCCTGTGTTGGAGAGACGTTTGAAATGATTGAGGGGTCATCACATTCATTCAACCCCTTACAAAGCGTTCAAAGTTTTTATTCATCTTTTGTAAATTATCCCACTTAAAATTTCATTATCACACAAAGGTAGCTGTTTCTGAAAATTGCAAGAATTTCAAGTTTTTATTAGAATATTAAAACCTTTTTTTTTTATTATTCATTTGTAAAGTGGGGAGGAGTGACACCACAAATTTCTATCCCGGGTGTCACCCATGCTAGGTACGCCACTGATATACACACAGGGAACGGTAATTTCGTTAATAATAGAAGGGCCACAGCAGTGGCAAGCGCTATGAGTTTGAAAGAATTTATGCTTTGAAAGTTTTCAGAGACATCTCTTCCAGAAACTGGTAGAACAATTTTCTTTTAACATTTTTTAATTTAATTAGTATAATTATTATTTTTTGGTGAGAAACTTTTTTAAAGAGCATGCATGAAATTTAACCATATACTTGTATTAATGATAATTTTGACCACACTACATTTATTACAAACCTTCTTTAATGAACCGCTCAACTCATCAAATCATTCTATCAGTTCTTTAATTAATCCTCTCTATACCGCCCATTAAGGAAAGAAAATTTGCCTGCAACAACCACGAGGCTAAACTCTTCTATTCTATATTCTAATTCATATTCTAGAAACTTTTGAACAGGAAAATTAGGGGTTATGCTCGTTAGAAATAAAGAGAATACGTCTCAGAGCATCTAAGACGCGGAGAGTGTTTAACATATCAACGTTTCTTGAAGTCAAGACGGTTTAAATGAAAAGATAGAAAGAACTATGAAGGGATTTTAAAGCAATTTTTAAAAATGTAAATTAGTTATGATGACCAACAGATCAGTGACTCCGAAACTTTTTGAATGAGATTGTATGAAAGATTTTCAACATTTTTAACCCAGCGACTAACTGTTTTACTCTCAGGATTTAATCTGCATAGGAGCTAAACTTCTCCCTGAATTTTATGCAAATTTTTACTATTAGTTGCAATTCAAGCTATTTACGAATGACGTATTACACGAATGGTGAAATAATAAAATAAATAAGTACATAAATGAATAGGTAACACTAGAGAGAGCACAGTAAAATATTCTTGATGCATAAATTATTTCCTTTAGTTTTCCTGTTATCGAGACAAGGTTTTAAAAGTCTGAAATTAAAAAAATCGCCAAGTTTAAAACTTGGCGAGATGAAAGGTACCGAGAGACTTCGCCGTCTGCATGTGGCAGGACATCCATCTGCAAAACGTGTGAAAGATGTCTTCCACTTCGCACCGAAATTCGCAAATTTCAACAAAGGGCAAAAAATTAATGTGTCTATAAACATGTTTTACTATGCTCACTCGATTGCTACTAATTAAGGTTTTCTTCATTAACACAATCGCATGGTTTCCTGGTAAGAAAACAACGAGAGAATATTTCGAAGCAGACAACAGGGTAGGTTTCTGGGAACTATCAACAATTATTTTTTAATGTATGCTCTTTATATCGGCAATTTTCGAAAAGCTGCTTTTTTACGAATTAACGGAATTTTATATGCTATTGCAAAGATATTTTTCAACGGAAATTATTCGTACTGTTCCGTCAAAAACTAGTTCTGAGAGATACAGCCGAGTTTTCGTAATTTTTACAATGTTTCTTGAGAACTACAGATGAAGTAAATTATTCGGAGTCGATGTTTTTTTTAGGAAATCAGTAGTTCCTAGGAGCAAAGGAAGGTTTTGTAAGAACTTAACAAATTGTACCTAAATTAATCATAAAACGGTTTTAGATCAGCAGTTATTAAAGGAGGTATGCGTTATGCATCATGTGGATGTTTTGATATGGACAAATGATTGCAAGTATCCCCCCCCCCCATCACAGACTCTCTCTCTCCTCCTCCCTCTCAGAAAATGAAAACTGTAGGCGATGATGTAAAGCAATTCTTCAAAACGACGAAGATTTACTGGTTGAATTACAACGTTTACTTCAAATCTCATGAAAAAAATTAGCAATTTGGAAAAGTTTGGGAAAAAAAGCTTTAGGCTATGATGGATATAAATCATCACAAGGAATATGTTCCAGAAACTGCTCAAGATGAAGGGCGAAGTCTATCGAATATCGTCCAAATTCGTAGCGAAGAGTTTAATGAGACATTAAAAATGTTTGGTAGGAGGGGAAGGGTAAGGTAACTTTTTTTTTTTTTTTTTTTTGGTCAAATCCAATTTTAGCATTTTTCTGGCACAAGATTCACGTATACAAAAATTGTAGTTTTACATGAGAGACAACATGAAAGGATAACATGCGTTTGGCTCTGATGAAAACCAGTTGTACATTAAATAAATAAAAAAAAAGGAAAATAGTAAAAAAAAAAAGGCATCGTGCCTGTAAGAAAGTGATTAATAAAAAAAACCCCTCAAAATACTGTTTACTAAATAAGAATGGAAAACCAGAAAAGAAAACGTTTCAAGAAATAGACATAAGTAAGTTTTGATAAGGAACACTTTTAGCATGATAAAAATATCAATAATAAGCTGTAAGATAGCAGCTCCCTAGACAATAATTTTGAAAGTGCGGCAGCTGATAATATGGTCGACTGAATGGCGCTAGCTCGAATGTCTGTCAAGAAATAGGTGCCATTATATAAATAGCAAACGTCAATCAGTTCATTTGGCCAATTTAAAGAAAAAGCTAGTAAAGAAATTAAGACAGTGGCGTACCTAGCATGGGTGACACCCGGAGCGGTAATTTGTGGTGTCACTCCCCCCCCCCCCCCTTCCAACAAACGCAAAAAAAAAAAAAAAAAAAAAAAAAAAAAAAAAAAATCATGCAATTTTTAGTAACAACTACATTTGTGTGAAAACTAAATTTTAAGTGGGCTAATGTGCAAAAGACAAGTAAAAGTGGGGGGGGGGGGGCAACCCCCGGAAATTTTTCAAATTTTAGTCTTAAAAACGCCTTTCAGTTTCATATTTTTCAAAAAATTTGCAATTTCACTTACGGTGTCACTTCCCAGACGGGTGATACGCGTCCCCGTACTCCCAGGGGGGTCGGCCCCCCTCGCGGGGCGGACCGCCCCTTCGCCCCGCCTTAGCGACGCCACTGAATAAAGCACACATAAATAATAGTAATAAACGAGGTATTATTATTAATTGCTAATTTTATTTTATTATCAAACCGTACTCCAAATCACGATGAAGCTATAAAATTTGCTGCCTCCACCCTTTTGTTTATGGAAAAAAGATGTTTACTCGAAAAAAAAAATGTAGTATTAGATTGCTACTTATCGCAATTTGTTGGTGATCTATTAGTTCTAAATACCCCAAAAAATAGCTGAGACATTTGATATAGTATTCCAGAACGCAGCATTTGTGGCAAAGGCAGTTTGTAATTCAGCCTTTATCGAAGAAAAACATCCCAAAAAAATCCTCCGTGAGCATAAATTGCGCGCAGAGCATTTTGTATGATAATGAGCATACATTCAGAACTAAATTAATTACGTCTGATACCGACAAAGTACATCATAAAACCGAAATCGAAATTTACAGCCTCTACCAAACCGTAGGAAACGCGGAAAATGAAAGTAACAAAAAAGAGATAAAATTCCGGGCGGTTAGTCTTTGAGAAGTCACCATAATACTTTCCGCAAAAGGGTTCAAACCATAATGGCCAGGAGGGCAACATAATACTCGCTTTGATAAAGTCACGGAATCTGCAGTTTTATAAAGGGGCTGTACTCACGATCCGTCTGCATGAAAATTCATAATTCCCTCAACTAAGGTTATTAAAGTGGTGTTTAAGGTTTTTATGAAAATGGACACTGTTTTCAAGATGAGGTTATGATGCAAATATTTAGGGTCGCGAGACGTATATTTTTAACTGCTTGCAAAGATGGCGTTAAGTTTGTTGCTATACAGGCGTCCCTCGTATAACAAGGTTAATTCGTTCCATGTAGTATCGAAACCGTGTTTTAGCAGACTTTTTTAACTTTCTAAAGTAGTTTCTTTATTTGTTCACGCCTAAAAAGTTTTTGATAAGCTCATTTAATTAATGCTATTTTTTTTGCCCACTTATTATTTATTATATTTTACTGGTTAACTTTTCTTTTGTTCCGAACGAGTCAAGGGTTATTCGAGTACACCGTAAAGTATTTTAAATGAAGTTAAATACATTTTTTAAATTAATGTAGTGTTCAGTCGAAAAAAACGAATCTGGACTTTGAACGGAAGAAAGAAGAGGAGCAAGGGCGCCCATACAGGGGGCAAGGGGGGCTCGAGCCCCCCCCCCCTTTGAAATTAGAACTTTCTTGCTTTTGGTACTTTTTTCTTTACAAAAATGTAAAAACATTTATTCTCCAGCCATTAATGAATAAGTTATTAAAAATGAAATATTTTAATGGCTCTAATCTGTCTTGAAATCGGTTTCCATGCAGAAAATACCCTCCTAACCCATGGTGAAAATATCTGAGCTTCCCCTTATAATTTTGCATATGGGCGCCCTTGAAGAGGGGGGAAATACTGATAAAGAGATGGGAAAAATGCTCAACACTCCATAAGCATGAAATTATTGGCACTCAAATGAGAAAGAGCAAATATTCTTACAAAGGTTCAATGTCAATCTATGCCAATCTATGAATATTACTTTCAAAAAGAGGGAAATTTGAAGAGGTAGGTACATTGACCACAGTTACGTTGTGTAAACAACTCCGAAAATTAAATTCATCAGAAATAAACTGTTTAGAATGAAATTTTGATTTTTACTTAAAATAGGATTTTTCAAAATAACATATCAATTACTTTATAATGTTTTCCACCTGCAAAATACTAAACTTAAAATCCCCACTTTCATTTGAAGCTAAAATAATCTTACTTTTCATAGTTTAAGCTTTCGGTTAAAGGTGTTTCTTTCTTTTTTTTTTTTTACTAATCCCGTGAAAGAGTTCACTATTGTAATGCTCTTTAAATATACCTTGCCGATTAAATGTTCATTCCCTTTCTTATTGCATAATTTGAAATTTAAAGACTTCTTCTCGCATAATTGCAGTTATTTATGATTTGTATTAATACTTGAAAATTTGTTAGAAGCTCAGACAGATATGTGACATAAATAGGATGAAAAATACTGAAACTGAGTGGCTGTGGGAACAAACACAGCTACACCTGCAAGTTTATCCGTGGATTTTTGTCTCTACATAGCCAACTATTTTAATTGAATGCAGGAAATTATATGGTGAATGTTGAATTTAGCCAGCATTGGCCACTTCGTTCTACATACAGTATTTTGCTCTCTTAAAAATTACGTAATTCAGTAAAACTACTGAAAAATCACATGTCTGATGAAAAACTTTCTCTGCATTATACAAGGATACCTGCACCCGACCCCAGAACAGCATATTGTATTAAGTTGTCAACGTGTTTGTCACAAAAGCCTGCTTTCTACTACTTACAATATTTTAAGTACAGTAGACTCGCGATTATCCGCGAGCGGTTTATCCGCGGGGCGGATTATCCGCGAATCAATCAACAATCACGAACATGTATTTTCGGAGTAAAAAACGAATACCAGTGGCTGTTTTTTTTTTTTTTTTTTGAAAAATTGTAAATTTACACTCAGTTGTTTTTGCTTGATTGATTGATTTGATTTAATTTTATTATTATTATTATTTTGCGTTCTTCATCGTACATACACTTGTTTGTTATTGATATTAAGTTCGGTTGTGCAGAAATACAAAACATTTGTACTGTACTCTATATATATTTTCACTGTTTGCAGAAAGTGTTAGGCATCAATACAGTTAAGAATTTGAGATAGGACAATTTTTACCTGATTTGTCCCCCATTTTAGTCTTTTTGCGGTTATCCGCGATTTTTATTATCCGCGGCACTTGTGCCACCCAATTCCGCGGATAATCGGGAGTTTACTGTAACTCACGTTGCGCATGCTCAGTCACACAACTAGTTTATTAGCTTCAATCTATCTTATCCTGCAGCTCTCCCACATGCCCCCTTTGGCAATTTTCAAGAAGAACATTCATTTTCAGGGATACCTGTTGATATCCACTTGCCCTAGAGTGATCAAACGAGCTCAAAAGTACTGAAGATTGATTCTGGTCCATTCTGGGGAACAAAGGCGAGCAAAATCGAGGAGCCATTCTCCGCCCACGCCAAGGTCCTTGAATGGGGACAAATGGCCCTGGTAACCTCAGGGAACGCAGAATGACAAACCAGCCATAAATAAGAGCCCAAATGGCGTCAGGAAGACCGAAGTCCTGTCTGGCTGTTCCTCAAGCATTCTCGGTCAGTATTGACACTGATCACTCGGGGCAAGGGAAGTAATTAAGACGGTGTCGCATACAAAAGCGAGATAGGTAGGAAAAATGCCTGACTTCCTCGAAAGTCAACCCGTGGACAATGTGTCCTTTGTGTGCGTCTTTTCAACACACTTTTCCCTGTTGCTTCTTGATGTGAGAAATGTTCTGGGAGTGACTGCTACCTGACAGATCATCAGTTATCAACACGATGGAAGGGAAGGAATGCACGTTCGCAACAAGGTGCACCATGCTTGAAAACGAAAGGAAGCTAAATGATAATGAATATTTAAGACTATTCAATGACTACTCGGGGGAAAAATGACTGAAAATGAAGTGTAGTGTTTACAACAGTAACACAAGTTTCGAACATATTCCAAGCTACAAATTCTGGAACTACAAAGACAAATCGGGGTAGATATCTGCCCCCAAGTAAACTGGGTTTTGAGCACTTTTAACCAGCTTTTCAGCACTTTTAGCTATTCAAATCGTATTTTCACCAACTTAACCTTGATAAAATTGAAATTGTTTACACTATTTTCTCGGGCATGAAAGTGCAAAAAAAAAAAAAAAAAGCATGTTATGAAACAGATAATTAGCTTTCAGAACGATTTTACGAGCAAAAACTTACAGGGTAAATATGTACCCCAGTTTGCAATTTACAGGTAAAAAAAAGGGGTGGTGGTGTAGTTCTAGGGTTAAAAACGTTAGAATTCTGCAGTAGTGCCGATCAGTGATGTTCCCATCTATTTTTCGGAGGGTATACTCCCACTAATCCATTACGCACAATATGATCAGATAACCAAAAACAGAAAAAGAATAGTGGAAAATGAAGTATGGATTCAAATCTCTACAAAAAATCAATTATTAAAAAAGTGTTTAACGATTAGAAACAACTAAGCTTGGTCTGAACTAACCGGATAATTCAATAGTTTTGATCAGATGCATTTACAGGAATCCAATGATCATAGCTCAAAAGTTAGTAGGAGTAAAACGAACAAACATATCGAAATTTTTGTTTTCTCTTTAGTTGTGTTAGATAATGAAAGAGTATTCAATGTGAGTTATTATAAGCACTTTTTACAGCAAAAAAACAGGGTTTAAACTTGCAACCGACATATGAAGTTTGGACTACGTTTTATTCTATAAATTGCTATGTGTCGTGAAGTTTTGATGGTCATCAAATGCCAATATTTTATACTAAAAATTTGGTAACAAATAATGAAAAAAAAGGGCAAGTCTTAAAATGTATTTATTTTTGAGAAGATACAGTTTATCTTTAATCTGTCTGTTTGCAGTAGGATAAAATATCTCTTTGCGTGTGCAGATTTTTTTTTTCAACTTGTTTCGGTGCATAAATTAAGAATGAGAGAAATCCAAAATTAATAAACGTGCTACTCTCCAACAACAAATCTTTCGAACTATGTGGCGTTGTAGCTTTAAATAGAAATGTGAAAAATGCGCTAATCAGCACACTAAATATAAGTCTGATAAATAGTTTATATCAGTTTTATCTTCCGTATTGAGAATCTTTAAATCTGTTAGCGTATGTAATCTAATTGATTTACATATGCAAAATCGAACAAAATACAAGGTTCAGTTTACATTGGAGCGCAGCTCCTGTAATTCCTTTTAAATTGCTCGCGAATTTTTACATATTCGGGTGGTCTACAAAGGGTGTCACAAGGGGGGGGGGTGTCATGAAATTCCAAATTTTTAACAAGGGGGAGGAAGGGGGTAACAAGAAGTGCGATTTTTTTCCAACAATATGTCTATGAAAGACAGCATGGCGACAAGGAGGCAATCGGGGAAGAGGGTCTAAATGACGGGCCTGCATAATTTCATTCTAAATACGTCACCGGTCATAGACGTGCCCGATTACAGATGGACGATCAAAACTATACCACGATGAAAAAGAGAAAGTTACCATTGTTTCAAAAAAAAAAAAAAAATTTTTAAATTTATTTAACTTTTCAAGAATTCGCAAGAATTGTATTTAGAAACTCGGTTAACAATTCAACATACTTAAACTAAGAATTAAGTATTTCAAAGAACATTTAACTCTTGCTCTAATAAGGTAGTATTAGTAATGAAAATGTATTTTTCAATTTTAATGCCTACATTTTGCTGTAGTGCGACATAAAATTATTCCATAAAAAAAGCTACAGATTTGGTGCTCACCCAATTGTGGTGCTCTGGGTTCGTGTCCCTTGTGACCATGCTTTAATCTGGCCCTAACTACACAGATTAATCGATGGGATTTTCAGTAGCATATTTGTGCGATGAAAGCAGGGACAAAATATAGGACCCAAACATACTATGATGAAAAGTATGACTTGGCTGCGAAAATAGTTTTTTCAAAAAGGAGAATTATGTACTTGCAAACAAATAAATGTTAACAGTAAACATCGTTTCTTCTGTATATATGAAAACGCAATACTGCCGTGCTAAGCACAAAAGTGGTATCTGCACTTTTTGGCAAAATTGAGTTATTGTAACCAGGTGGTTCCTTGTCACCATTTTACCCAAGTACAATTTCTTGTGGTCATTTGTCGATGGGAAATATTTTTTAAAAAATTCTGAAAAAGTTTCATCTGAATCAAATACATGAAGGCACAAAATTTTAAACAGGAATTTCTCATTTTGAACTCAGCTGTAGATACCACTTTTGCGCTTAGCACGGCAGAATATCCAATTAAAGAAATGAAAGCGTATCTTTAATTTAATTTACTCAGTACAATACGTTTTCACATCGTCTGCACATAAAATTTGCTATTTTAATTCGAATGGGGTCGTTTCCAAAATTTTAAAAGTATTTTTTTTTCTGAAAGAGCATGCTTAAAAACATAGGATCTGACCATTTTTTAAATAACTTGTTTAAGTTTAATATTAAAAAAAAATTGCTTAAATCTGTGCGCTTTCATGTTTTACATCTCTTGCCGATGACATCACAAATGATGAAATGCCATTCTGTGTTGCCATTCACAGAGCAAAATATTTAATTCGCATCTTTACTCACCTGTTTTGGCAACGATATGGTTGATAGCAAGCGTAGAGCGCAATTTTAATTCGCTTCTTGATTATCGTAACGTGGAAACGCGGTATAAAGATGCGCCAAAGAGCATCATTTGTGACGTCATCAAGACCACGCCTTGTTTAAAAATTCGGATATTTAAAAAATAACTGTTAGGAAAATGAAAGAATTTTCTGGGTCCATCTTATTTTTTTTTTGCTTATTCTATCAATTTTAGTGACTAAAAGTACTACTTATGACTGAAGGAAACAACCTTATTGGGGATTTTGCACAAGGCTATGGTTCTTATTTGAACCGATGATTCATGTTCTATTCCAGAAAGGGACTACATTCAAAAATACAGGAAATGAATTAAAGTCATCGGTTAATTTTATTGCGTTTCCTCGTTCGTCAAACGAAAAGGGAAAAGTAAACTTTTTTGCTGAAAGATTTCCAAGCTCTCAATTATATATCTACGCATACGATTAAATCTATCCTCCTGCCGAATGCGTAACAGTTGCAATGAAACGGAAAATCACATGTCGTGAGAGACTAAGATATTTTTGTTGAAGTTAATAGAAGATGACCACAGGTATTCTGAATTCTTGAGGTCGCTAATATTTTGCGGTTTCTATTCAAGAACTTCAGTCAGTGGTTTATTGTACGTTTTCAGAATTATGATATTAAGATCATTTTGCACTGTCTTCATTTTGTTTCTAAACAATGAAAGGTAATACATTGATAGGGTTTACCACTCGTTTCGTCGACACTTAAAATTTTCACTCCTTCTTATTACCTCAAAAGGTAAGATTGAAAAAGGAAAAGGGGGAAGGAAATTTCGTGGCGACGAATCGCTGGGGACATTTTTTATAAAATATACGTGTTAAGTGCCCTTCATGAAAAAAAAAAGAAACGTGAAATCAACTTGATTCCTAACTAAAATTGGTTGCGAACCTTAACAATGAAGGGTTTTTTTTTTCTTTGTAGACTAGTGGGAGTAATAAGTTGGGCAAAATATTTATTCGTTTGGCGAAAAGCACATGTTCCTCATCGGTCACATGGACGATTAAGTTTGTCGCCATTGGCAATGAACTCCAGTAATCTCCCTCAATACTGTTTTTTTTTCTTTGGGGGGTGGGGGAGGGGAGAGAATAGAAATCTAAACATCGAGTCAAGTTCTTTATAATGTTACAAAAGGATAAAACAGAAGTTGCTCTTTAACATAATAATAATAAGTAATGCATTTCTGAAGATCAAAATAAATCACATTTAAAATGAAAAGGGTCAAACATCAAGGATCTTTGTAGAAAATTCATTATGCAACACTGCAACTACTATTCTGTACAATACTTGTAATTGTTAGAGGCATGTGAGCTATGCCATTTAAAAATTGGAGTAATTGCGAATGGAAAGTTGTTTAATAACTTGACAATCAAACACCGTGTTACATGTGATTTTATTATTTTTTTAATTGAGAGTACAAGTAGATAAGATACTAATTATCTTTCTGGTCATGAAGAGGAGCTTTTGAAAATCGGAAAGGTATTAAAAATGATCAGCTAATAAGAGGGTTTCAAATTGTTTCCGTATATTGAGAATAAAAGCACATTACAAAATTTTCGATGAAGGTTGCTGATGCAGACCTGTCATTTAGGGGAACAGTGAGTGTACGTCGCTTCCCTCTCCCCCCCCCCCCTTGCCTGGAAATATGTGAAATGACGGGCCTGGCAGAAATTGCAATTGTTTAGAGCGCTTACATCGAAGGACGAAGTCTTCAAGAGTTATAAACAATAATTTGTTATATAGTGAATATTTTCTGATCTATTTGAAATGGATGTAACATTTCACAAAGAAAGAAAAGTACGTCGTCTGAATCTCAATTCTGCTAGTATCAAACTGTTCGATACACCTGTACAAAGTCAACACCAAAGTACAATGATTGACAATACTTCTGATTTTTAATTTTGAAATCAAGAAGAATTCTTGCTAAAATTGCGCGATCGCCTTTTCTAGAACCGCAGACGATTGGAATGCGCCTTAAAAAAATTCCAAAAGGACTTACCTGCTCCGTCACGTGCTGCTGATATCTCCCTTTCTACACAATGCGGCTTTCCTCCGAAACGCAACAAGTACCCCCGCCGCCAGCGAGTAACAACAAACAACAGGTAGCTCCGACGCTTTGGGAAGGAAGGGAGTGCGGCAAACGAAATCCAGTAGCCTCGGACTCCACCCCCTCAAGGGTGCGCTCACCATTGGCGGGATAGTGCGTGAGACATCTCCTCCCACCCCCCCGGGCACCTCTTCACTTCTCTTCGCTACCCCGCCCGATGTTGCCTTGTGGGGGTGGGGGCTGGAATGGGGAAGTTGGGCTGTGGTTCAAGAAGTGCGTGTGTGTCCATCCGTCGACGGCGCCACCTGGTGGAAAGAAGCGCTTCTCTCCCGGCAGTAGGGGGAGGCGAAAGGGTTGATGAAAACTTTTCGTCGAATCTTTGCAGCGGCGGGAATTGGATTGGAGTCTTGATAAGGCGCTAGTTTTCGAATAGATGTGCGCGGCGTAAAATAAAAATGATTTTTGATGTTTGATGACCACCATTAGGAATCAGAAAACGTTTTACAACTGGGTTTTTGTTCATTTTTATTGATGTTGTTACTAGTGTTCTTTATGTTTCTTCATTTACTCGGTTCGTTCGATTAATCGGCAATCCATAATACGTTTAAATCGATTTACCCGCGGTCCATTCCGGCATAAATTACCTGTTAGCCTTTCCGTCTTACCCAACCACAAATGAATACATATTTCAAATTACGTCAAGGGCGCCCATATTAGGGGCAATTGGGGGCTCAATTCCCCCCCCCCCTTTGAAATTAGAACTTCCTTGCTTTTAATACTTTTTTCTTTGCAAAAATGTAAAAACATTTCTGGTCCAGCAATTAATAAATTATTAAAAATGTCAAATTTTAATAACTCTAATCTGTACTGAAATTGGTTTCTATGGGGAAAATATCTGAGCCCTCCCCCCTTAAAATTTTGCATATGGACGCCCTTGTACGTAATACCTTCAACTGTTACATTTTTTAGGGCCCCGACTACAATTTTTGAAGACACGAGGCTCGAAATTTATTTGGTGCCCCCTAGCTTATTTTATATGCAGAAGCAGTAAAATATCTTGACAGTTGCATATTAACATGTCTGTACTAAATTTGGTAGTACTTTTTTTTTTACAAAAAAATAGAAGTGGCAAAATGTTACGATAACTAAACATAATAACATGAGATGTCGTTAAACTTTGCCCATTGGAAAAGGCCATTAATATCAAAATTATCCGTGGTATAACTTTAAAAAGTATTCTAAAATATAGAACGAACTTGAAGTAATTTTAGGATTTGCGAAAAAGATTAAATTTTTACAAAGAGTTTTTTTTCCCCTAGATTTAATATTTACATCTTGCATAGTGGGATATGGAATGAGTCCAAAATCAAAATTTTACCTACAGATTTGGTGCCCCCTAAATGTTGGTGCCCTGGTCCTGTGCCCCATGTGCCCATGCCTTAATCTGGCCCTGCTTGTATTTTATTTCCTTGATGATATGCATAACACTTTAAATCCTGTTTTAGCCTACTTTCCCAGTAAAAGTCAGAGAAAGAAGAAAAAAGCATGAAAGACGGCTCAATGCACCTTAAAAATATTGCGAAAACAAAAAAATGTCAAAATAAATGAAATAATTAATTAGAATTAATTGATTAAAATGTCTGTCTGTCTATCTGCAACCCCCCTCCCATTAATAACTTTTAAGTGAAAAGTCCGATTCGAACATTTTTTTTTTTTTCGAAAGATATCGGCTAGGACACCTCATTTACCCATTTCATTATTTGATTTGAAGAATTTTTCGTCCAATTTTGAACAGTTCGAAAAAACTTAACAATTACCGCCTACGGGGAAATTCAAAGCAAATGTAAATCATGCACTTAGAGGCGAATTTACTTCAAACTAACTTTGTTAGAAAAAGCTCTTGATGAAGAACAAGTATAGAAAATATATTTTTTATTTGAAAAGTTTTCCGTTCAATTTTGAACAGTTCAAATCCCTTAACATTAGAGCCTACGAAGAAACTGAAAGTCGATATAGATTCCGAACTTAAATGCAGATTTACTTCGAACAAGTTTTGTTGGAAATAGATCTTGACGAACAACGCACCTGACTCTGACTCCGACTCTTGTACCTGAAAATTCGTCGGACTCCGACCATAACTTAGTAGCTTTGGCAAAAATTTAGACATGGAGGGGAAATGACTGACTCCGACTCTCAGAAATGTCAAATCTTCGACTCCGACTCCTTTTTTTTCCAAAATAAGTCCGACTCCGACTCCGCAAACATGAATGTGCTACAAATTTCTCTGTTGTCAATTTTACTCGTAAAGCAAAGGTTAAAAAAGTAACAAGTAAAGAGGAGAAAAAATATATCAGCCGAAGAAACTTTTGTTTTTCTACAAATGAAAAAACTGAATATAAAACGAGAATTCATTTCACTTGTTTGGATGAGTTCCTTTCCTTAAAGCAAAAAAAAAAAAAAAAAAAAAAAACGAAATTTTTAAGCAGCATAAGAATTTTTATATTTTGCTGGAAAAATATCGAAGCTTGTCCAAATTCACACATGTGTTTCAAAGTTGGAAAAAAAAAAAAAAAAACACTTACTTCAATAATTGAAAATTTAACTTCGTGACCAGCAAGTAAAACCAAAATTTGGAAACACATAGTGGATTAAATTTTCTGCGAAGACATTTAAAGGAAATGAGGAATACACAGGTAAGACACAAATATGCAAAACATATTTTTTTGAGACATGTTTCAGATTTTACAGGGGGAGTCTGTTTCAGAACTCATAGGGACGAACGCTTACAAATGCAGGCGAAAGTTAATGAAATCAAAATGTGAGGGGACGCTTGTGTTTTTCATAAAAAAAAAAAAAAAAAGGGCGGGGAAGGCCGCTCGTGTAAAAACCAAGCTGGGGACTCCCCCCCCCCCCTACCACCCTGCGTCCTGCCTAGCTTTTGTCTCTGAATTTCCGTTAGAAGAAATTCGATTTGTACCAATTATCATTAGTGCCGATAACTTCCCGAGAAACTGTCTTGAGGACATGCAACTAAGTCACCCATTTCTTCCAGGAGCCTCACAGAATTGCAGCGTTTCGGCAGCACGTCCTTGACCTGCTTCGAGGGCAGGTAATTCGGGTAAAATCGTCCCATTCATTCAGAAAGTGTAGTTGGTTGGGGGGAAAAGCCTCATTTAACGACTTTACACCTTGAGAAGGTAATGAGTAGTCTCTTTGTTTGACACGCGTGGGCGTATCCGCCACTCCATTCGAAGGTCGGAGCTTAAAAGCTGCTGTCGGGGCATTGCAGGACATGCGGTGCATAGCAAAAAGCTAATTACTGCAAAATATACTGGAGAAATTTCTATGATGTTTGCAACAGTCTCGCTTTTTCGTCGAGCTGATGCATCAGAAGAGTTCTGGAGCGTTTTTCTGACTCTTGTTGCTTTTATACAACAGAAATTCCACGTTGCTCGAAAATATGCATCACAGCAAAATTCGAAATTTTTGAAGTAATCACTGGTTGGTTTTACTTTGTTCGCATGGAAAGATATAAAAGATAGGTTTAGAAATGAGAAGGCCACTTCTATATCCAATAGGCAATAGATAATCTTCTAGAAAGGGTTAGGATCTCTCTTTCTCACATGGGGGAAAAAATAAATAAATAAAATCCATTATCCAGCATTCATTTCAATTTTGACGTCTTGAATTATTGCGTTTTCCGCGATCACGCATTGCGATAGGACCCTACTAATTGGGTTTCTTGTTTGTACAAATGGAATGGAGTGGAAATGACCAAGAAGTTTGCACTCGTCATATTATGACTGGCGATTTTCTAGAGCAGTTAATGCGAGGTATATCCATAAAAAAGGAAATGGTGATTAGGATGCGGAAATAAAGAAAAAGATTTTATGGCAGAAATCGACCACTCATAAGGATTGCAGCGTATAACGTTATTTATCAATCTGAAGCGACAGAAATCAGTAATCTGGAATTTTTTTGGAAGTTTTGCTTTTTAAGTACCTCTATGTTGACGTTTTCCATGAAAAATGGAATTTTACCTCCCCTTAAAAGTAAATTCAGCTTAAGTAAAGCCTTTAATGAACGCAAACGATTTGTAACCATAGCGAAGAAAATTTGTCCTCTTTATAAATATTAAAACAACGAGTTAACTTATTCTCGTCGTCATGGCAATCTGAAAATTCATAGCATCATCAACTTTGGTCAAAAAAAAAAAAAAAAAAAAACCTTTAGATATAGAAGAAAAGTTTTGGATTCGTAAACATGTTCATTTTCAATTTACAAATTTTGACGGGCGAACATAGTTTGCCCATTTTTGGAAAATATCTGCAAGTGGGTAGACACTTATTTTGAGGTTGGGAGCTCTAACGAAAGAAGAATAAAGCAACATTCAAGGAATAGAATAACAACGAAGGAAAAGTACAATGTTCACCGCCCGGCTGATCTCTGGCACTCGGAGTGATTGGTTCTTGGCGCCAATCACTCCAAAGGCAAAGGTGTCTGCGGCAAGCATGGATCCAGGGGGTTGATCATGGGCTTGGGTTCATGGGGGTCATCGTTTTCCCCCTTAATGCGACCAAAAATAGCTTATAACAGCGCTTACGGGATTTCAATTTCGATTAGATACCAGGGGTGAGTCAATTTGTTTCAAATATTTCATATATAAGTCCATTTTCCAATTTGTGTACTCAAATTATAATGACCTCCTCAAAAACCGGAAGCTGAATCCGCCCTTAAAGTTCGACCTTGATAGAAAATGGCATTGATTAGCTTTAGATGCCAAGGCGAGTATCGAAATCCATCGTTTTTCTTCTTAAACACATGATTGCTGTATTTAATTTTTTTTTTTGTATTGTACATTTTAATCTTCTTAATGTCTTCCTTAGGAGCTGTTACACTTATGATTGATGGTGACAAACATTAATAACTAGCTGCATTGCCCGGCTTTGCCCGGTCTACCTTGAAAAAAACCATTGTTTCAAGTAAAGTATCTTCAATAACCAGGATTAAATGAAAGAAAAAAAAACCATCATGCAAAATTTTCTCGCCAAACAATGACGACAGATACTAAAAATACTTTTAAGAAATTAAAATAAAATGAGAAAGATGGATTTAAAATGCGTAACCATGGAAAAACAAAATAAAATAAGTTTAAGAATTGAAAATGAGAAAGATGGAAATAAGCAATGAATTCAAAAAGCGTTACCGTGGAAACGCAAAATAAAATGGTTAAAAACTTAAATAGAGAACAGATTTTTGAATTTCATTTAATTCGATTGTAACTTTTTTTCTAATGGAGATAGAGGGTTAAACTTTCGAATTTAGATCGAGTTAGATCTGGAGTAAAAAAAAACAGCTCTTTCCAATGCTGTCAAAAAGAAAACTGTGGGACAATTCCTTCACTTTTTATTGATGGATTTAATGAAGAAAGTAGTGCCTAAATTTCAGCTAAGCCTAAAAAAATTCGAGCTAAAATCGTAAAAAACTCCCGCCGCAATTAAGTTAGAGCATTGGAACAAATTGCATAGAACGCGGAAAATTCTTCCCTTTCCAACGATATGTAATATTACTGTTTGCGAGTAATTTTTCACTCCCATATTTGGGAATTTATGTGAAAATTGGGCCTAAATTGGAATAAGAAAAGAACTATTCATCGAATTGTTTTCGAACTGGTCTGCAAACCTTCTCAGGACTTAAAGGAACAAACTGTGAAAATTTCAGCAAAATCGGTCGGGTAGTTCTCGAGTTTTGCGAGTTCAAACAAACAGACGCTTTTTGGAGACTTCATTTTATATTATGTAGAGATGATCCCAATCATTATCATTACTTAAGGATTAAGAATTTGAATCGTCCCCTCCCCAAAAGGTTTGGGGTTTAGCTACATTGCCCATTTATTGAATTTTAATTTCCGATAGAAAAGGGAGCCAGCAAAAAAAAAAAAAAAAAAAAAGACACTTCAATGAAAAGACATGATACGTTAAAATATCCATATTATTATTATTATTATTATTATTTATTTTTTTTTTTGTTTCATTTCGCGCACTTTTGGCTCGTGACCCCCCATCCCCCACTAAACATTAGTTTTAGTTCTTCCAATCTTTTAATAAATTTTGAGTATAAATATCAAACATTTTAACATAAGCCATTAATGAATAACTTATTTACAATTCCTTTACTAAAACAGCTATCAACAATTTTCATCTCCTCTGATCTGCTTTCAGAATTATTACAATTTGTTTTAGGTAACAGACTTCCAAAAGAAAACAAAAATATGAATCCCCTTACTTGAGGTTGGAAGCAGCATGCCCAAAAACTGGAAAACGAATCCATTAAGATCAGTTGGAGTAAAGGGAGACAAAATTTCAGTGTTACAACTTTCGATCCTTTCCTTTCTTTTGGAAGATTTGGGACAAAATTTTGTACTTTGTGTCCAAGACGACATTTTCTGAGAGTAACTGAGTATGAAAAGTTTGACTTTATAGCTGTGAGCGAAGGAAATTCCGTTTCCTTTTTTACCTCATGTTTCTTTTAAATGGAAACACCCTGTTTATCTTCCTATGAGGCTCAGGTAGGCAGATAATAGCACCATGCACAATTAGTTAGCGAATAAAATCATACTTCTTTTTACCCCAAATACAAGGGGGTAAATGGAAACACTCTATTTATATCCTTATGAAATTCAGGTAGGTAGATATTTGCCTAGTTAGCGAATAAAATCACGTTTTCTTTTACCTCAAACACTAAGGGGTTCGTAGCAAAATACATTTAATTTACTGATTTGCTACATGAGTAGTTAAATACATTAGTAAATTAAAATTAACAGGCGGCGCCGTGAAATCAAACTTCCCGATGCGTAAGAATTAAATATTTTTCAAGACAAGATTCCTCCGTTGAAAAAATGCACCGTTCAAACCAAAACCACGGGACCTGTGACGTGTCGCGCAGCTGGCGAAAGCTGGTCTACGTAGCCACAACGTATGAAATTTAAAGTTTCTTAGATTTCTCCGTGACCCCTCATCAGATCCAGACAAAATTAAGATGGGACCATCTGGAAAGTATACCCTTCCAAACAGAAAAAGAATTTTTCAAATCGGTACAGTATTCTTGGAGAAATACGAAAACATACATAAAAAGCCGCAAAACAAAATCATAACCTCCTTTTTTGAAGGCGGTTAATAAATACACCACAATACAATGTGTCAAAAATAAAATCATTACGAGAAATTCCATTTTTAGTTTAAGATTTTTTTCATATATGATGCGCATACAAAGGCCAATTAACGAACATAGAGACAAAAATTGATCTGCTTTATGAACCCAAGAAGATTGTTAATCCAATAAATTCATTTTAAAAATGGAAATTTTATCAAAAATAGTCTTCCGATAAAGAGAAATTCGGAGCAACAGCCCCACTTATTCGGTTTCTCCTTCCTTAAAAGAAAAACATCTCAAATATGCTTCTCAGAATGTTCATTCAGAACAGGCACTTCACGCACCCACGCAGCTTGGTGCCTGACGGGGAGTGATTTACATGTCTGGATGGCAGAATTCTCACAGCATTCATTAGAGTGGTCCAGACGCAATTAAGCGAGAACAACTAACTGATGTCCCCTCATAATTTCTAATGATCGCTGTTTCACCCTCGCAGCCATCGGGTGGGAGGATCAAGCCTAAGTGATTCATGGCTACTAACCCAAATGTATTGTGAAATATTTATTGCAGGAAATAAGGAATATATATATTCATAGCAGGAAGTCACCCGATTAGAGCATCTCTCGTGAGCGTGTACGTGAAAGGGGTTAGCAGCTAATTGGGTTTAAAATGCTGGAGTTGGGGGATGATGAATGTGAGGTTTCAAGGGGTGAATATGTGCCTGCACCAGAGATCAAGCACTTGTAAGGCAGGGATGGGCCATGTGCTTTGATCGTTCAAGAAGGGTTTATTTGAGGTGTATCAATGGGTGACGTGTCGATGCATTTATATCTTTGGGAGCATGCTGCAAGTAGGTGACTGTAAAAACCTGAATCATAGAATAATTGATGGCACGTCCACCTTCTTGAGACTAAAAGATGTTTTCTACCTATGTCTATTATGGTGAAGTAAGCGTGTTTTGATTCTTGGCTTGATTGTGGTTTCTTGTTAACTCCATGTTAATCCACAGTCAGGAAGCAAAACAGGATACTTGATTACAGCAGACATAGAAAGAAAGCAGAATTTAGCCCCCAAAATAGGCGACGCGTCGCTACTTTTCTACGATTCAGGACTTTAAGTAACTGCAGTTCGGTTTTTTAACATGGCTTCGAGGAAAACTCAACAAATAAATGTTTTCCAAAAAAAAAAAAAAAAAAAAAAAAACGTGTGTTAAGTAGTAAGTTCTCAGTTTGCTATCATTTTGAGTTTTGAGTTATTTGATTCAAAAACAATAGAATGAAAGAATGTTTCCTCTTTTTTCTATTAGAAAAAAAAATGTAATTTGTTTATGAAATTT
This sequence comes from Uloborus diversus, assembly GCF_026930045.1. Classification (NCBI taxonomy): domain Eukaryota; kingdom Metazoa; phylum Arthropoda; class Arachnida; order Araneae; family Uloboridae; genus Uloborus; species Uloborus diversus. The sequence goes on along the minus strand of NC_072731.1, from coordinate 58,057,058 downwards.
TGGGTATTTTAGGAGATGCTAGGGATACTTAATCCCTAATATAAATGATCCCATAGCCAAAAATGTACCAAAATCATTAAGCAGAGATTTGAAACCTGACAATTATATTAAAGTTATACTTGTTCATAAAAACTGGCAATATTTTGTTTTTTTTCAGCCATTTTGTTTTAGCTCAAGAAATAATTGTCTGATTGTGACAATAGAAACGTTTTTTAGAAAAGCATTCTGAAGTTTGCATTATTCGTTAAATACAACTTAAAAAAAAATCTGAAGTGTAATGTTAAAGTATGAACAGTCCTTAATAATTGAGACTTATTTTTAGTAAATTGCCACTGATTGTTAATGATAGAACAAGTACGTTTGTAAAAATCGCATACTAGGGATACATGGTCCTTTCGTTTAGAGGGATACATGATCCCAGGGATCAGGTATCCATATGACAATATAAACACAATGAAAACAATATAACCGTTGTTTACTTAAATGACATTAACTTTAAACATTCAATACCATCTTAACATAATAAAATTTATCATAGTTTGAGTGATAGATTTAAACAATCACTACTGTAAATATGCTAAACAATTGATCTATCAGTTCGCACTTGTAACCCACATAACACCTCAAACATCTAAACATAAACTATCTCTACTGATAAATTATGTTCTGATCAGCCAAATGAGCTTGAACAAGTTGAAATAGGTGTCAAATCTTTGTTTGAAAGAAAAAATAAATGATTTTACAATAGTTAGATTTACAACAAAAAAGTGAGTTGCTCATTATGTTGACCCATTAGCGGAGATAATGCAAAGTTGAATTTCTAGAGTTTGAAATAAGTTTTCTGAAGCGAAAGGGTAATATTTTTAATCAATCTATTTTTCCTGAAAAATTGACAAAATGTGTTAAGCTCCACACATTCAGTTGGGTTGAGCGGAACTTTAAGAACTACAACAAATAAATTGTTTGCATTTGACTTTTCAGGATTTGAACATATATTCTAGGCTTTATTTTCTTTTCTATAAGTACACTGATACTGACATTTTTCTTCCCTCTTTTTAAAAATTAATTCAAATGATGAAACTCTTAATTTTATTATTGCAAGACAAGAAGCAAATAAGATGATTGTCATGCTTGTTATCCTATTTTTTTATTTGTTGTAATTTTAGCTTCAATGCGTTGCTTTAAAAAAATGTTAGTTTTATTTATAAAATATAGTATTTTTTGTTCGCAACTGTATTGGATAATAAGCAACTGATCAAAAGCATCATAAGTTCATGAAAGTTGTGTACATTTTTTTTTTTTTTTTTACAAATGTCTAGTGAAATTTGAAACTATGTTATTTTGTGATCACATTATTATGATCTAATAAAGAAAATAAAAAATTGTTTTTTTTTTTTTTAATTAATTTATTTTTTTATTTTTTATTTAGAAACATAGAATCAAATGAAGCAATTTCAATGTTCGTGAGAAACTCTCGCAAACAGGTTATTTCCAACTTTTTGAAATGAACAAAGTCGTTAAAACGAGCAAGTTCAATGTGTACAAGTTAAAGAAATGAACGATCCTCTGATGGATGGAACATAAGAAAGCAGGGCGCAATTTCCCAATAGGTAGAGTAGGCAGCTACCTAAGGCAGCAAATTTTGCTTTAACCACACATTTTTTAAATGAATTTTTTATTCTTGGAAGTATAATAGCATTCTTTCATTTTTCACAGAGAATTTTTTTTTCAATCTTTTTTCACGTACTTAAAAAAAAAAAAAAAAAAAAAAAAAAAAAAAAAAAAAAAACTCATAATTTGTAGCAGAGGAAAAAATTGCAAACTAAAGTGGGGATCAAGTATGCAGTCTCCCCTATTACCTCTTCGTCGAGAATAATATCCCTTCATAAAACAAAGCTGACAATTTCTTCACTCACGTTGATTTAAAATAAGTTACAAAAAATGCTTTTGTTTTAAATAGTGAATTCCAGGAAAAAGGGGACATGACACTTAAATTTTAAAAATATTCTGTCACTTGCCATACACCATTCTCTTCAGAAATAAATAAATTTCTTGAATCTTAACCTGTGTTCCCCAATAGTTTGATGACTTTCAGAAAATCAAGTTTAAAATTAAGTTATCTCTTTGTGTTTTTACAGAGCAAAAAATCTGTTTTTTGTTACATACTGTAATTTCAATATACTTGTTATCAGCATATAATATTTAGGTTAACTTTTATCTTTTGAATGTCTAGTTAAACTTTTCGGTAAGCAATTTAAAATTTCTTTTTTTTTTCAACCGCGAAATAGATCAATTACTAAAGTGACAATTTGATGTCCTTCCGTACCAAAATATTACATCTCTATTAGTTCTTCAAGAACCTATTGCTTATAGAAACGAATGTTTTTTTTATGCAAAGCAGAATTATGTTCTTTGTCAGGGGGGCTCAGTTAGAGTTTTAATATAGATTTAATTTACATGGTTTTTAATGGTAACGGAAAGGACAAAAAAAAAAAAAAAAAAAAAAATACGGTAACGAAAGGACATTTATCTATAAGCTGATACAGGGTTAAAAAAAAAAAACATATAAGTAGTATTTGTACAATAAGTATGCGTGCTTTCATTAAAAAAAAAACCTTTTATTTATTTTTTTAAAAAAATGTTTTGTGATTTTATGTTTTCTATTGTATGTGATAGAAATCATGGAAGCTACACTTAATAGTTCCTAAAACATTTGAAAATAATTTTGGTATGACATGTTTCTGATATGACAAGCCATTTTAAGCAGAAACAATTGCTTACGAACTTGATGTTTATATTGGAACAATACAATACTGAAACTGCTGTCAGATTTGTTAACACAAGTCACAGGAAAGGACTGTTGAGAGTATTAGTTCAACCGTTAAATATACTGCGAGGAGATCAGTGAATTCAAAGATCAATTTTCAAAAAGATGGAGTAATATCCATTCTTATCCTGACCCACAAAATATGCACTATTTGAACCCTGTAACAAGTTATGTTGTTGAATAAAGTCAGTATTTCAACAAATCAAAGGAGATTTCACATCAGACTGACAGTTATTAATTTTATTTAGAAGAAGATACAGCTGAATCAAAAGCGCCAAATAAGGAGAATATGCGAAAGTTTTCATAACATTTGGACAAGTTTTGTTAGTTGAATGGAAGGGAAAGAAATTAACAAAGGGTTGGACAGGTACTTCATACAGAATATAAAGGAGTAAAAATATCTTGTTTGAGAATGCATAATAATGTGGGAATAATCTTTGTATTCCCTGACAAAGTTCTATGGATTCTGATAATATTTTTGAGCATTTCAAGAATTCAGAATTGTAACAGATGGCTCAGGTATTAGATGTCATTGTTTCAGACTGCTGTATTAGCTGAATAAATGTTTGTAAGTTGAAATTTGCGAAGTAAAATTGTTTTCGACTTCTTGTCCTTTCGTTACTTTTAACAAATACATAATTTATATGCTTAAAATAATAATTTTTAAAACTGGAGGTGAAATTGTAATGATTAGTGAACACTCCCGTCTGTGCTCTAATTTTTATAGAAGTTTCCCTTCTATAGTTTGGCTGAACTTTTGGGGAGAACATGATTGCGTAAAAATCATGTCGCAAAAATGTCCTTCCGTTATCGCTTTTTAAATTTCATTTTTTTAAAAAAAAAGTTACTGGCAAAAAATTCCTGGCTTTGCCTTTTTTTAGCAACTTACTATGATGTGTATAAAAGTCTATGGATCAGTTTTTAAAAATGTATATTTTGATATGCTCAGACAGAAATACATCGATTTTTTTTGTTCAAACTGTCCTTCCGTTACCGCTAGAATTCACCAAATATTAAATGTAAACGTGGTCCTTAAACACTTGTTTCGGTATGTATAAAATTATAAATACTGAAAACTCTCTTTTTTTTTAAAATTATTTTAGCGTATTTAAATCTCTTTTACTTTTCAAGAAATCTTTTTCATAAAAAATTTCGAAAAAAAAGAAGTTTAAATTAACCACTATTTCAGTTAGGTATAGTTCGGAGTAGCAGGGTTGTATTATATACACTTATATGCATATCAGTTTCGCAGCAAGTTGAGAGTTTCGGGTTTGAGTATCTCTTCCGCCTAATTGCCAATCCTAGTAGGATATATATAGGAGGGGGAAAACCCTATTGGGTTCTTGGGTAGTAAAAATGCAAATGGCTGAGATCGCTTGTTTTTTTAACAAAACGCTTAAGGCTACATTTTATACTAAATTATGTATAATTTAGTATTGTTTATAAAGAAATTACAGAGACAACAACGAAATTTCTATTGGACCCCATAGACAGCTACAAAAAGCCACGACTGTACATATAGAAAATAAAATTAAACTTTTTAAAAATCATTCTCTTCTTCAGCGCACAATGTCTCTCCCAACATTAGCTATTATTATGTGCGGTTGACTCTAAACATGCCGCTACAAAGTCAAAGAACGCCAATTGTTATTGGGCATGAGTTACTGCTTTGTTTTTCTTCTCTTTTGCTAGCTACCACCTTCTTCTAAGCTTCTACAGAGAGAAAGCACTTTAAATTCTTTAGTTTGAGGAATAGTGAAAAACAGCTGACGTGAACTAGAAGTTACTCTTTTTCCACCCGTAAGTAGGGTAATAACAATAGAAAGTATTTTATTCCTTTAAAATTTACACCCTGTAAATACTCTTTTTTTAGCGTCACTTTCTAAAAATAATGAACAGGAGTTTAATCGTTTTTTTATTCTTTTTGCACACAAGTGAGAAAAAAAAAGAAGGTAAAAGAAAAAGATCGAGAACTATGTCGAACATTTCGCTAGTTGCTCTTCGTTTTTTTAGTTTTACAAATTATACTCTTATAGTGGGTTTTGGAAAGCATTACTTCTTTCCAGGCGAATAACTATTTGATTACCCGCCCCGCCCCCCCTTTTTGGCTTGTTTTTGAGCAATCACGAACTGCATGTTATCCTTACTGGACCAAAGTTGATGTTGCTCTGATTTTCAGATTACCATGATGAAGGTTGTTTTAAATACAGTCGACTCCTGCTACAACGCGATCCGACTTACGCGAAAGGGCTATAATGCGAGTTTTTCTACGAGTATCGAATTTTAGTGCTAACGCAAATTCCTCGTCGACAAAACGATTTTTTTTCTGGAAGGAAGTATCGGCTTCGTTATTGGCTACTAAACATTGATTTCGTGAATGTTATTACATCCCTTTAGCATCACTGACAGCAGCGAACCAAACTAGTCTACGTATTGCGTTGTTAGTAAATCAAATAACCACTCAGCTTCTTTCATTTATTTATTAATTTTTTCATTCTAACTATGAAAGTTGATGAAATAGAATGACGTCTTCGTGCGCTGTTTCATCCAAAGTTTAAAGATGGGAACAAAAAGAAAGTTCCTGCCCCCTCCCCCCCAAAAAAAGTTAAGATTCTCGATATGCTTGAACAACTATAAAACGTCGACGGTAGCACAAAAATAAGTATGAGCGAATCATACATATAATTAAACATATAATTAACACTCATTCTAACTTATTATACATATAATTAAAAGTCAAAACAACAGAACTTAGAACTTAGACTTCAGAACTTAGTTTTAATATTGAATTGCAGAGTAGTATCTAAGCAAAGTAAATATGTATTATGGAAATGGAAGCTGCTCTTGTACTGTGGATTAAAGAAGTTAGGAAGAGAGGCTGTTGTCATAAAGGGAATCGTTATAAAAGACAAGGCGAAGTAACAGTATTTAAAAATGCATTGAAAAAGAAAGGAGCAGAAATCATCACCATCTTTATTTTTCGACTCATGAATATTTTTACTGTATCTACTGTAGTACTATTATAGTGCAGCATTTTATTATTACTACATACTGTGCGTACCGTGTTGTTTTATTTTATGTCTTTCCCTCCCATTGATCACTCAATTTGTGCAACTTAAAGTATTGTACGTGAATAAAACGGCTTTTTTTATTTTTTAAAAACAGTAAAAGTTCAGTTCTTTATGTAAGAAACTGTAATGTATAGCTGAGGAATAGTTTAAAGCAGTTTAAGGGGTGTTTAACAGTGTCCAAAAGAATTTGGTATGTTTCTAAAAAATTGTATACGTACATTTCTCTACAACGCGAAAAATTTCGACTTACGCGAGGAGTCTTGGAACGCATTCCCCGCGTAAGTCGGGACTCGACTGCATTTGTTCGCCATTATAGTTACAAATCGTCTGCAGTTTAATTTAAATCATGTACTTTACATTAAACAGGAAGTTCTGTCTAGAACTATGCGAGCCTACTTTCCCGTATACTCATACTACTTTCTAGTACCTGATCAATATTCTCAAAAATAGCTAAAGTCGCAAAATGTTTCAAACATATTTTTAAATATTTTAAGCTAATTTCTAGGAATAAAATATTCCTCACTCATCTTAAAAAAAAGCGTAAAAAATAAAAAAAAATTAATTAAATTAAAAAAAAAAAAACGAACAAATAAAATAGCAGCACCTTTTAAACAAAGCAGCTAATACACTTTTTTCCATTAAAAAAATTCTTTAACAGCTTTCAAAACGAAAAAATAATAATGAAAATTAATAAGCTCATTAAAATAAATATATCATATCACAGAAAAAAAATCGTTTCGTTTTCCCCTGTTGCCAAAAATATTTTTTTAAATGAATTAATGCACTTACCAAAATAAATAAAAACAATAAAATGTCAACTTAAAAAAATACTTTTCATTGTCAAAAAAAAAAAAAAAAAAAAAAAAATCGTCTGCGCATTCTTATGTAGAAACATAAATGACTTTGAGTTTATTCCCCGAAAACTAAATACCTAAATTAAAACTTAAGCGTGAAAATAAAAAAAGGCATATCAACAATAATTATTTCGCAGTTAAAACCATAGCTGCGGAGTCGGAGTCAATCTCATTTTGAGATAAAGGAGTCGGAGTCGAGTATTCGAGAATCGGACTCAGTCATTTGTCCTCCGTGTATAAATTTTTGCCAAAGCTACGAAGTCAGGGTCGAAGTCGAGGAGTCGGAGTCCGATTAATTGTCGGGAACAGGAGTCGGAGTCGGAGTCAGGTGCCCCTAAATTCTGGGAGTCGGAGTCTGGAGTTTGGCTTCAAGAGCTATTTCCAACAAAATTTGTTTGAAGTAAATCCGCCTTCAAGTACGGAATCTACATTGACTTTCAGTTTCCCCCTAGGCACTAATGTTGAGGGATTTGAACTGTTCAAAATTGAACGGAAAATTGTTCAAATCAAAAAGATATTTCATATACAAGTTTTTCATCAAAAGCTTTTTCCTACAAAGTTTGTTTGACGCAAATTCGCCTCACAGTTCGGAATTGCCTTGAATTTCCCCGTAGGTGCTAATGTTAAGTTTTTTTGAACTGTTCAAAATTGAAAAAAAAAATAGATCAAATCAAAAAGTGAAATATGGGAATGAGGTGTCCTCGTCGAGATCTTTCGAACAAAAAAAAGTTTGTTCGAATCGGACTATTCATTCAAAAGTTATTAGGGGGGGGGGGGGGCAGACAGACAGACCGACAGACATTTTCCCCCATCTCAATACCCTACTTTCCAATTTTTAATTTTTCGATATTTATTTAATTATTTTATTTATTTTTGACTTTTTTTTGTTTTTCGCGATATTTTAAAGATGCATTTAAGCCTTCTTTCATGCTTTTTTCTTCTTTTTCTGACTTTTACTCGGAAAGCAGGCTAAAAACGATTTTTTTGAGTAAAATTACGTATTTCAGGGGAAAATACCTTTTCGATGAACTTAAACAGTAAAACTTCATCTTCATCTTCAATTCCATTCCATCTGTAGCAACCAGAAACCCAACGAGTAAGGTTCCATAGCAATTAGTGATTGTAAAAAGCATAATTTGAAATCAAGGCGTCAAAATTCAAATGAATGCTGGATGTTTTTATTTTATTTATTTATTTTTACTCAAGAGACACGTTTTATTTCTGATAAGCCCCGAAATGTACCAGACAATTAACTAGACAGTCCATTGTGACTGATTTCATTTTTCTAAGTGCAAAAATAACTTGGGGGGTACTGAAAAAAAAAAAAAAAAAAAAAAAATTGTTCTCTTTATTATTGCATACACCGAGACTTGATGGTTTCAACAAAACATTTATCGATATTTTTTATCGATTTTTTTTTCTTTCAAAACAAATTGCCAAAACAATTACATTTACGGTTGCTTTAAAACAATAATCCTACATTGAACGGCTCAGAGCCTAACTCGCCAAGCGACCACGCTACCGGAACTCAGCCCTTTTGCGAGTGAAGCGGATGTTTTTTTTTTTTTTTGGCAAAAATAAATGTTTCGCCAAACAAATAAAAAAGTATAAAATCACATTAACAGTAGCTTTCAAATTTTTATACATTTAGAGCTGCGTTGCCCGGCTTTGCCCGGTCTACCTTGAGAATAAAAATTATGTCAAGTGACATATATTATCAGACTTAAATAAAAGAAAAAAAAAAACACCATGCAATATTACCCTTCCAAACAATGACGACAGATATTAAAATACTTTTAAGAAAATAAAATGCGAAAGATAGATTTTAAAAGCGTAACTATGGAAACACGAAATAAAATAAGTTTAAAAAATTAAATGCAAAATAAGGAAAGAAACGATGGATTCAAAAAGAGTAACTGTGGGGGAAATGCGAAAATAAAACGGTTGGCAACCTGAATCAAAATGACATTTTTCGAATTTGATTTAAAAACGCTTGCAACTTTTTTCCTTTGAAGATAGAAGCTAAGTTTTTCGACCATAGGTCGAGAGAGATATGGAGTAAAAAAGTCGCTTTTTCCAATGGTGTCAAAAGGAAAACTGTGGGACAATTCCTTCACTTTTTATCAAAAGATTCAATGAAGAAAGTAGTGCCTGAATTTCAGCTAAGCCTAAAAAAAAGTTCGAGCTAAAAACGCAAATTACTCCCGCCGTAATTAAGTTAGAGCATTGAAACAAATTGTTTAGAACGCGGAAAATTCTACCCTTTTCAATGATATAAAATATTAGTATGTGCAAGTAATTTTTCACTCCCATATTCGGGAATTTAAGTGAGCCTAAATTGGAATAAAGAAAGAACTATTTATTGGATTTTTTCGAATTATAGCCTATGTCTCTCAGTAAGAAAGCACCTTTCATATAGTGAAGGAATTTTTCATATAGGTGCAGTGGTTTCGGAAATTACCTCGAACATATAAACACACAAAAATCCGCCCTCTCTCTTTATAATATTAGTATAGATTAGGAGTGTAGTTATTGTACCTCCTTAGATTTATCCCTTTCGAGACGTAATCGTTCCGTTTTCAAGTGCTTTTGATGGAGAGATAGAGACCCTCAGAATTGCCCTGAAGCAGTGGTGCAGCAAGGGGGGGGGGTGAAAACACCCCCCCCCCCAGAGCCATTGGTTTTAACATAAATGCAAACTCTAATACAGCAGTTTATGCATATGAAAGGTGTATTTCGATCAAAAAAAAAACCCCTTCAGAAGGTATTTTTTATGCAAAAACCCCTTCAGAAGATATTTTTGATCAAAAAACCCCCTTCAGAAGATATTTTTCTGCAAAAACCCCTCTAGAAGGCATTTTTGATTTAAAAAAAAAAACCTAGTAGAAGGTAAGGTATTTTTGATCAAAAAACCCCCTGTAGAAGGTATTTCTGGTTGCGCTAGTGCCCTGAAGCAACTACTGGTCTTGGAATATAATAAAACAACAGTCATTCTCCAGGGCCGAGAACTGATTCGAAAGTAATACAGGAAAAAAACGTTAAAAAAACTGAAACTTCACCACAGCAAAAAACAGTAAAAGGTAAAAAAGAAGGTAGGTGCTGCCTGATATTATCGTCTTATTGAGTATGACAAGTCATTTGATATTTATTTCTATTGAAATCCTCTGTCACTTCCACGTTGATAACACTATGATTCAATTCAAATGCCGTAGTCGTGAGTTGTTAATTACAATTAAAAAAAGAAAACCTGTACTTGACAACGTACAACTGCGGCCTTTGGATTGAATTATAATGATATTAATGTAAAAGTGACAGAGGATTTCTATAGAACTAAATAAATAGAAACACCTTATGTCTAACGCATGAAATGACTTGTTTTACGCAATAAGGCGACGATATCAAACAGCACATAAAGTGGTTTTTGCCGTAGTGGGGTTTCAGTTTTTTAAACTTCTTTTTGTTCTTAAGTGAAGCTATTTTATTGTATCAGCACTGTGTGTGCTGTGTGCTTATTGTTTTCACACTTCATTACGTCTTCAAGGGCGCCCCCCTCAATATCGTGGATGCCTCTCAAAAGCAAGAGTCCCCCCCCCCCCAAAATGAGAAGAATACCCCTCAAAACACCCCCCTAAAAATTTCGATGGCGCAGTCCATGCCATGACCACCCTGACTTCTTGATCCCTGATTTTAATCTCTTCCTGGAGCTCGGCTTTAACTCAGTTCACATTTCATTTTGGAGTTAGGACGGATACAAAGAAGGGGCGATGGTGGCGATCTCCCCTTAGATAAGTGAGACTAGACTCTCAATGGTCTAAGGAGGACCCTGCGGGGGCATTTTTTCCGAATTAAAGTTCTAAAACGAAAGTGTAGGCCTTTTTTTTTTTTTTTTTTTTTTTTAAATGTCGTTATGGTTTTTAGTTCCTTCTCGGGAACTTTTCAGAATTGAAGTTTCATGGAGGCAATTTTAGACGATTTTTGGCTATGTTGGGAGGCTTTCCCACTGACATTTCGCAAAATTAGTTTTAAATGCGTGGTTGTAGAAATCTCAGTTAGTGTTAGGAGACAGAATGGGTATTACTCCGGTAACTTTTAGAAAAGAATGTTTCAAAAAGCGCTTTAGACGATCTTTGATGAGGTTGGGGGGTGGAGAGGGAAGTTTCGAAACATTCCCCCGGAATTATTACTTAATTGAAGATCTAAAATGCAATTTTTGAAAACCTCTTTCAAAGGAAAAGTTTGGGGAACTCCTTGGGGAAATATCTATATTTTAGTTGTTTTAGTTAAAAATGCTGTATCATCCCCCCTCCAAAGCATGTGTAATCAGATACGTTAGAAAAAGGTAAGTTAAAAAATCAACCGCCCTATCCTTGAAACATTTCTCCTTGTTTCAGAGTTAAACCCTTTCAAAAGATAGTTTTTTTTTTTTTTTTTTTTGGAGTCAGACTATGATTCCTTCTCTTTCTTCTTGAACACAATATCTTTATTGCATTGCTTATCTTCAAACCTTGTTATATATAGATTATTGATTTTTCTCCCTTTTCTTGGACTTGGGCTTCCGATTCCTCCATGAGCGACTCTATTTCATTGGACCAGCCTTCTAGTTATACGTTCGATTGTTCAGTGATGAATTATATAATTTTTCCTTTTCTGAAGTTTGATATTCGATACACTACATTGAAGAAATTCATTAAATTAGCATTCGAACACTTTGACGGTTTTATTCTTCCAGAGAGAACTCAGAATTGATTTTGGTCGCAAGTTTGCAATTATTTTCTAAGGAATCGAATTGGATCATTCTGTCTCAAATTGAGTGATTCCGTTTTTTGCAAAGATTCTAAGTGTTTTCAAACTAGTCTACTATTATTTTGGGTAGAGGGGAAAAAAATTTAATTTATACGTTCAGCGAACTTTTTGGCTATCAACCAATAAATTAACCACTCTTTAAAACAAATGAGAAAAGGGTAGAAGACCAACTACTGGGATAGCCTTTCATCAAACTTCAGGGCGCGAGATGAAACCCAAACCAACCATTGTGGAGGCATCTTATTTTTGGCTCTATTTCCGCCAACGCCGCGTAAAAGCATTGTTTCCGCGGCGAGTTTTTCGAGCTGACTACGCTCATTTGACTCCGAGGTCCTCGTTTATAGCGGATCTTTCTCCAACTCTCGAGTTTTTATTGCTCGTATCTGAACCAGAGTTTTCATTGTTTTACTTCACCTCTCAACAAAATAGATTGTTTTTTACTTCCCCAGTTACATCCCCCGCTGCGTAGTAGTGATGCCACTTAATTGTAAATGAGGGGTTAATTTTAGTTTCGATGCGGGTTTTTTTTTTTCCACCGATTTTTTTTAATTTTTTACATCGAGTTCCGCTGAGAATGATAGAAAGAGATTATTAATAGACTGGTTTCATCACTGAGTGTGAGAATGTCTAGTTTAAAAATAAATCAGCAATACGTAAAAATTAATTAAAAAGTAATATTTCAAATTTTTAGTTCTAAAACCTGTACCCTAACTTTCATTAATGCTTTCAAGCAGGGCTACGGAGTCGGGAGAAAAATGGCCGACTCCGACCCCGACTTCTGGATTTTGAAACGTCTGACTCCGACTCCGGTTTTGTTTTGAATTTACTTATTTATCTATTTTTTAAAATCCTCCCCTCATGGGAAGTTGGGAAAACCCCTAAACAGAGATTGAAATATTAATTCATTTTTATAAAATTTTCGCGTTGTATTTTACTGTAAACCTGAGATGCATACAGCGTTAGAAATTCAGTTTGAAAATCAATTCGTCCATTTGTTGCAATTTCTAAAATGAGATTACTTAAAAATCCCATTTAAAAAAAAAATGAAAAGGATTAATTTGCTCCCCTTCAAAGTTTAACAAATAGATATTGATCAAATCCTTGCTTCCAGTTTCTGAAAGCGGTATTTTAACAAAAATTAACATGAATGAAGAAACTTAAACTTTCATCCAAAAGAACCTGCTCAATCAATCCATGATATTTGAAAAGAATTTTTATTTCATAACTAGAAAATCGCCCGTCAAGATATGACGGATGAAAATTGCTTCTACATTTGAACGAAGTCATTGCCTGTTTGGTGATTATTTGATGGTTGACATTTTAACCTTAACTCTTGTGGATTAACCCTAAACTCCAGTTGATAGCGTTTATTGTTAACCACTTTCTCGTTTCTTCATCCCCCTGAAATAAATCTTACCAGTAAAACATTTAAGTTAACAAATCCAATTTAGCAGCGTCACAATAAAACCTTTCCTTGCAAGTTAAACATTACAAAACATATTATCTTGCCGTGGCACGAGTTTCATTCTTGATGAAGTCAGAAGCGTTACTCGATCATTGGCTATGAGGATATTATCAGACTACCGTGCTATAAAGCAATATGGAACACATCCAGTTCCATCAGGGCAAAACTGTTATTAAAAAATCCGTTTTCATTGAAAAACAGCACAAATCATGAATGTTTTTTTTTTCTTTCTGGCTCGCCTGTAAAATTTTAAAAATGGGATTGAGCTGGTTTTGATGATAAACGCCTCGTTTAAACTTTATAGTTAAGCTCCAAACTTTAAAAACATTCCAAATGGGCCTCCTTGCAACAAAATCTGTAAGGCCCCTCCTCAGAGGCCAGCTGTGTACATTTGCAACATTAGTAGGTCTTACTGCTAGATTTTTTTTCAATTTTTGGGGCGTTGGGCCCTTTGAGCATGTCCCCCCTACTGCGGGATCTGCGGGTACGCAGATGCGGGGTCGCATATAAACAACCTTTACTTTGCTGGAGACCATGTAAAAATTTGGAGACTGCTGATAGGGTACCACGTAAAAACGTCATCCGTCCTATTTTTAACTAGTTTTTCATGCTCTTTTTATTGTTTTATTCCGGAACAAGATTTTCTAAACATTATTTGAAGGGACGAGGATTAAAAATATTCAAATGTGAATCCAGAACTTCTGAGGAACGAAATTTGTTCTCAGGCGTTGGGTGAGGAAAAAAACATTGCTGACGCATTTGCGTCGGCTGGCCAATCAGGAGTCTTAAAACTATTACAAGGTTCCATAGCTGAGTAAAGGTTGTTTATATGCATCCGGGCCTGTCTCTACTGCAATGACTTAAACACTTGTACACTGTTAAAAAAAAAAAAAAAAAAAAAACCTGCAGTAGGTATATTTCTAAAAACTCTTTGGCAAACTACGCTTCCTTGTAGGTTTCTTATAACGATGTAGCTTCTTCTTAAGAAACATTGTCTACTCGAGAAGCTGTATCGTTATTATGGAAGCTGTGTCTAATGTCTGCAGAGATCTTCATCACATACCTTAGCAACTTTACATCTTTCATCGAATGACTGTGGATATCGGAGAGAAATTGATAATGTTTATGTACTCCACGGAGCTTTCTTATAGATTTTGTAGCGAATATTTTAGAGTCTATAGACTACTCATATTGGCAGAGTTTAAAGATACTTTATAAAATGTCATAAGAAATATGGAATGTTTTTGTAGTTTAACGTTTCTGTACTAAAGCCCAACTAGCGTAAGTTCAAAACTTGCGGTTTTCAGTTTTTTAGTGCACTGTATGTAGAACTCTATTCCGCATCGAGCCATACAAACGTAGTTCTAAACAAAAAATCTTTTGTAGTTAGTTAGCTACTATTGTTAAAATAATGCAAGTCCTATGCTTTGTATGCTTCAGGTAAACGTTTTTACCTCTCTCCTGTAAAGTAGCGATTATGTGACTTACGTTAGTCTGGCTCTGAAGTACAGATTTGCCGATTAACTTTTGTTAAAAGAGAGTATATATCCCAAGAGTTAAAAAAATATATCAGTCTTGAACGCTCCACTAAGCTATTACAGAGCGCAAAATGTCCCTTGATTATCCAAATGACAACTAGCACAATTCTCCGGATGCCAATATACGTCTTCTGGCAGAAATCATGTCCTAGTTTGGCAATGGTCCCGTACAAGACCTCACATGCAGTGTGTAGGAACTTGCTTACGCCACATCAAACTACGTTTAATTTATTTCCGTATCTCGAATACAGCTCCAGTTTCTTTGGTGATGATGGAACAATACTCAACGTTACTAATGGCGGGAAAGGAATTCGAAATCGCTTTGTGAGACATTCCTTTACTGTACGGTTGCTATGACACGGAGTAGAAAGAGAAGAAATAGTAGTCATGCTTCACTCGGAATACGGGGTTACTACAAATGATTCATTTGTTTTCGAAACGCTACATACCCAAAAGTTTTGCACGTACAACGATGAGGAATATGTGAAAAATACTACAAAATCATCAAGATTTGGAATGGGGTTGTTTCCTTCAGTCAAACGTAGGGGAGAGGGGGTTAGTTGTTACAGTTTTTATCAATTTTTTTTACGATAAACTATTTTAAATATTTTCATGTGTGAAACTTTAAAACGGATCTAGATTGTTTAACATTCATAACACATTTTTTAAAAAATTTTAAGAAGTCACTACTCCAAATTATTTCAAGTTTTTTGAATGCATGTACATTGTAACAACTTACCCCACCACGGGGCATGTTGTTACACTATGTGGGGTTAGTTGTTACATAAGATCTACGTATTTTAGTAAAAAAATGAATTTTACACATTTTTTGGTTCATTCTGTTACAATTTTGAAAATTCTTAACCCCCGTTAAAAATCAAAAACTTTTTGACTTCACAGATTTACTTCATTAATGACTTAGTCTGATAAACTATCATCATCATAATCATTGTACGCGAATTAAAATTTTTACAAGCACACAATTTATCAAACTTAGCACATTGGTCATGCGCCCATTTGTCAAAATTACGACATTGAAGCCGTTTAGTTGTTTTTTTGGATTCTGAGTACGGTTTAGAGCACTCTATGCAGAACCAATCTTTATCATCTGCATCCGAAGGACACACTGTTTGGAGGTATCTTGTTTTTTTTTTTTTTTTTTTGTCTTTGTGTCTGTTGATTTCTTCTCTGTTAGAGACAATTACATTTTCACAGATTTTCGTTTCCTAGCTTCGGCTTGCAAAACATTTTTTATTTGTGTATCTGTTAAAGTGGCGCTGACTTATGGTTTCCTCTTGCGGACCGTCTTCACTCCTGCACTGTCTGCAGCGTTGGAGAAAGACCTACATTCGAATAATACATTTATTGTTATTATTATTATTTATTCAACCATACATATTAACAATAAATTACATCATAGAAGGAAAAAGATCAGAATTGTTATTATTATTAATATTATTATCGTCATCCAATTACAGTATTTCATATGAATTAAATCATGCAATAAAACAAATCAGAAATACTACTTACCACCGCTATCATTTTCATCTTACTGCAGAATCTTTCTAGTGTCATGAAATTCATCGGCTACCTTTCGCAATGAACTAACTGCAATTACTTCTTTAGTCACCTCCAGGTAGGTTTCTTTAGGTGTTTTGCCGCTGTCTGTCTTGTTTTCATAGTCCCCCGCCATATCACCTTTAAAAAGGAAACACAATATTAAATTAGAACTTGCATGGGGCAAGTTGTTACTTGTAACAACTAACCCCAAGAAAACTGTAACAACTTGCCCGATATGACACCACTTCAAATCTTGGCACATTGGTGTTAAACCTTTGTAGAAAACTTTTAAATACGTTAGCACTTACCGAAAATGTAGGCTTTCACGTGGTATAAAAATCAATCCGTTATCTGCAACGGCTTCGTCACAAATAGAAAAATAACAGCGGAAAGAAAAATTACTTCCAGACTCAAAAAACTGTTTTTCTTGAGCATTCTCCCTGCTACTGATTGCAAGCACTCCAGTGATCGTCAGGAAATGCAGATGGGTGAGTGCTTTCTATTATCAAGTGCAGGGAAAGTCAGTTTCTACTGGCGGTTAATTTTAAATTCGAATGTAACAACTAACCTCGGTCTCCCCTACTACTTTTAGTCACTGAAATTGATATAATAAATAACAAAACAAAAATAATAGTAACAACATGGCGTTAGATTTTTTTTTTTATTTTCCCAACAGTTATTTACTGTTTAATGTTTTTAAATATCCGATTTTGGAAAAAAAAAAACCGTGGTCTTTATGACGGGATAAGCGATGTACTCTGGCGCGCTATTCCATAAACGCCAGCTAAATGTTTACGCTTTGCTGTCAACCACTTTGAAAGGACATGAAAACTTGCGCTGTGCGCTAGTGGCCTCAGTGAATGGCATTTCATCACTTGTGATGTCATGTGCAGAAGCGTAAACATGAATTTCAATCTGCACACCAATTAAAATAATTGTTAAAAAATATTAAAATTTGTCAAATTATTTCAAAAATGGTTAACTCCTATGTTTTTAAGCAAACGCTTTCAGGAAAAAAAATGCTTTTAAAATTTCGGAAACAACCTAATTGTGGTGGTAATACGAGGGCAGTATTTTTAAAATGGTGACAAAACTGGAAAAGCTGTCTTAGTTTGATGCAATATGCGTGATGTTCATTTTTTCTTGCAGTCCTTTAGGGGCACATTAAGGACTTTGTTTATGTACCCCCACTATCAAAAGCGTAGAAGAATTAAAGCATAGCATCTATGCGCCAGTGATGTGTTTACCAGGGCTACACTGGACGCTACCAGGACGTATCACACACAGAAGCTTGCACGGGGGGAGGGGGGGAGAGAAAGGATATCTGTTGGCCCGGGCCCGAGCCTGAAGGGGGCCCGAGATTGGTGAAATATAAGTAGTGATGTAGGGGTAAACAATGTGGAGGGGGCCCGTAAAATGTCATTTGTGACGGGCTCCAAAATTTCTGTGCACCGCCCCAGATCACACACACACAAACCACTTTTCTTACTTCGTCGCCATTTTAAAAATACTGCACTCGTTTTGCCGCCACAATTCCAAATCTCGGTAAGTTGGTGGCTGTTTTCATATATTCCTTGTCGTTGGTCGTGCAATACTTATGGATATAGAGCGTTTCAAAAACGAATGAATGATTTATAGCAACCCTATGTTTATTTCAAATCTTGAACTGTATGGCGGAATGACGAAGAACTTTATTAAGAAACTTAACCCATGTTAAACTAGTTTGTTATCAATGAGAGTTTCTTTTTTAAAATCGAATGAAAAATAAGATAAGATGTAACAAAATAAGATGAAAAACTACATTTTCAAATATTAAGATACATATCAAAAGTATGGTCGCTGCTAAGGCTAGTAGAGAGCGGACGAATGTCAAGTGACTCTTTAGCTTTGCTGTAACTAACTGTCACATTACTTTCTATATTTATCACCTATTTAAGTACTTAAGTCAGAAATAAAATTTTGATTTAGTTGTACGAAAAAGGATTGACGTGTATGAAATAAATTTCTTATGAAACAACAGAGTAATAATATAGAATAGCGTTTAGTATTTAATATTAAATTATCAGTAACAGTAATAGATTAAAATTTACAAATGATAATATTTGGTAATTAAATGAAAGAGACAATAACTTAAAAATATCTGAAAACTTTTGATTTCAATGATTAATATAGTTCTAAAAAAGAATAACAATAACTTATAGTCCATATTTTTATTATTTAATTTTAATTCCATTTTTGGAATTATTTTGTTTTTTGCTTTTGTTCAGCTGTTATTCTTTCAGAAATGAAACTTTTTAAGATTTAAAAAAAAAAAAAAAAGTAAAACTATTACTATTAAGTAGTAATAATTATTACTATTATTTCAAGAACCTAATCATTCGAAGTTTGTTCTTAAGAGAGAATAGTTCATAAAACAAAGTAAAATTTTGATTCAGTAATAATAATAAAGCAGAGTAACATAAATAGCATTAATGCTTCAATGAATTCATTCAATTTGAATCGACTACCAATAGAAAATTGGAAGTGCTGAAAATGGAATTTAAAGTTGAAAATTACTATGATTTCGAAAGGATTGTCAAACCGCGAATATGTTCCAATGTACAGAAAAGAAAAATTAAAAAAAAAAAGGGGGGGGGGAGGGGGGAAACCTCCACTATCAGTTTTTCTCTGACGATAAATGAATAGATTTTTCTTAAAAGGGCTTAAGTCCATTTACAAACAGTGTTAAATTACACCTTTTTTCACAATATACATATGATTCCAAAGAATAGTTTGTTGCTTTTTTCATATAGCACTAGCTCTTTTTCACATTGAAGAAAGGTTAACTTGCATCTTCAAAACGCGTGTATTTCAAAAATTTTCATGCGTTCAATTTATGTCGCAACCCCAGAACTTTATATTTCAATATGTCGTCCTTGATTAAAATTTATTATTTCAAAATTAAAAAAAAATATTATAGCTATTACGAGATTGTGTCAAGCGCAAATTATTTCAATATTTACTCACTACCGTACAGTATCTATTCCACCATCCCTGCATTAATTCTAATGTGCTATTGACGTAAAGGTAATATCAGATTAGAGTGCAACCTTTCATTCTATAATATTTTGCTTAAGAATATTGGTACCATACTGTTGTTTTTCGAAAGAACTTAGTTAAAAAAAAATTCAAAATTCTTAGAAAAACGTTAAAAAAACAGCTTTTTTTCAAATTATGAGAGAGATACAAAAAAAGTAGTGGAAAAGAAACTTTAAAGTTAAAACAAATGAAAGAAGATAGATTTTTTAAAATTTTTTTTGAATGATGTGGAGTAAAATGAAATAAATCATGCTGACAAACTTAAGACAACGAAGGGAAGGAAAAAAAAATGTATTCACCCTTTTTTTTTTGCTTTTTGTTGATTGCTTCTTGCTATTTTTTTTCAAAGTTCTTCCCCCGAATTTACTATCAATGCAAAGAAAGTCATTTTTGATTGCGCATTATGCTCTAACTATTTAAAAAACTAAACTTCGTGACAGAAAACTTAAAAGTTTTAAAGCAAAATAAAAAAGCGTGGGAGTTCTGCCCCTCCCCCAATCAAAAGCAATAAAGCAATGAGACCTAATACGAAGGCTCAAGATGACAACGGAAAGAAGAAGAGGAAGAAAAAGAAATTGGAAGTTTCTTGCTGTTTTTGCTCAAGGATTCATCGTGGTGGCAACTCGAACGCCTTTTTTGTCACCTGTTATTTCGAGTAGGCATTTATCATGTAGGTTTCCACTGTAGAAAAAAAGTCAGAAATAAATAAATTAACTCTGCTCAAGTAACAACTGTGTTGCGCCCCTGTTTCAAAGAAAAACAAGGAGTTACAGTGTAATTTAACGAAGCATATCAACAACGCTGTTTAATTTTGCTCAGGTTCCGAGCTTTTTTCGAACTAGAGAAACAAATGATGATTATAGCGTGTCACTGCTTCAGGGCCATTCCACGGGAAAGCCGCCATTTTGTCCTGAACGTAGCAGCTCATATATATTTCTTCAAAAAATAATAATTTTGAAAGACAATGAAGAAGTTTTTTGCTTTAAATTATTATTTTTGATGAAATTAAATGGGCTGTTATGTCCGGAATAAAGTGTCCGCTATTCCATAGAATGATTCTTGAACCTTGAGCAAACAAGCAAGCGATATTCGAAGTGAAAATGCATTACACTTTTATTGAATAAAGGAATGCTAAAAGAAAATGTAAATAAAAATTTTGATGGTAAAACGAAAAGTATTTATTAGAATAAGGCAAACAGCCTAATTTTTAAAGTTTTGAACAAATAAGTTGCAGTCAAAATGGTCGCTTATGGGAAAGAACATAGTCATTTTAACGATCTTAACGTCTATTAATGAGAAAAAAATTTCTTGTTTTGAAATTTGAACAAATGATAAATTAGCTAACGCTAAATTATTTTTAAAATCCAACTGTTCAACTAAAAGTTGTACTCTGACTTCAGCATTGAAAACAGTTTTAGGGTAATGATAGCCTTCTATATGATTCATATTATTTCGCCTACAGCGAAACTCGCCCAGTTTGCTACGTTGTAATTTCAAAAGTTTTCAGTTAAGATGTACAAAACTTTCAGCTACTGAAATTTTGAAAGAAAAATTTAAATTGAAAAGAGGACGTGGGTTGTTAAAAAAGGCAAATTTTAGTAGCGTATACTACAAATAAGATAAAAAAAAATATATAGTGACAAGGGCAATCGTATGCATCAACTTAAGTGTTCAATATCAGAATTTTTTAAAAATATAATACTGTTAAAATTACACTATACTTTTTGTGTTTCGCGGTATTTGTTTCAAAAGTAAATTTTATTGATCAATTTTTATATGGTTAAAGTTAAAAAAAAAAAAAAAAAAAACCTAAGCGTTTTTTAAACTTATTCCGTATTTTTTTAAACATTGTAAAGTATTTACACTTATAATAATTTAAATTGTTAAATAAAAGTTTATTTTCATAAACAGCAAGTTATCAAGTGAAACCAAATTGTTAGGCAGGGAAGATTTTCATAAATTTTCTTTATTGCTTTTAATTTTTACATGATAAGGCCCTTGGTGCAACCAAAACGATTGACTGTGCGATTACTTGACTAACTATTACTAACTATTTGATTAAACAGGCACTGATAGAAGTTTTTTTTGGGGTGGGGGGGGGACATTTAAAGTGAGACCCAAGTCACTAGGATATGGTCGGACGAACTGAGCTATACCGAGCCACAACAGTTGCACCGTTACCGTGTTTTTAAACTTCGGACCATCGGCACGGGAACGTTTTGTTCCAACGGCTATGACACTAGCGGCTAATATTATAGAAAAAAAAAAAAGACTTTTTTTTTTTTTCGTAACATTTCCAAAAGTTGGAGAGAATGATGAAAGATGAAATTGTGCCTTTTGATAACTCTACTTGACCAATGTAACTCACGTAAAACCATTAAAAATAGAACAGATGAAAAAACTTCTACATAGCTTACCCCAATTTTCATGATTTTAAAGCCCGATTTAACGGCCCCAGATCTAGCTTTTTTTTGTGGAGAAGATCATTATCGGGGGAAGGGGAGGGGTGGCAAAGAGCAACTTTGGGTACAAATAGGTGGTGATTTTTTCGAAATGTCCCTATGCAACTTTAGGCTATATTTTATTGCTTAAAAGAGGCCCCCTCTGGATCCGTGCTTGCATGATTTATGAATTCAAGCATTTTAAATGCTTATTGCATTTTCAGCCAATGCTAACTTCAACATTCTGCTCAATTCCGAATTCCCGAGATGGTTCCCCCAACTCAGCATCGTTTAACCAGTACGCTGAAGAACTCCAGCCATCCGCTTTTCCCACGCATCAGCCTCGACCTCGCGTGGAATGTATTGAATATCAATATCTCCAGATAACTTTTTTCGCTCAATAAATGGAAGAACAAAAACATTTCGTGGACAAACAACCCATCGGGGCAGGTCAACCCATGCTGGATCCACAAGCGAACATCATTAGTATTTCGGAGGTTAGGTCTTCGCCCTTGTGATGACACGTTTGGGGACACCGCCTTTTGGGCTTTGAAGGGGGAGAGAGAGAGAGAGAGTGAAACGATAAATATACCCGAAAAAAAATCAGCTAAGCACTTGACGAGATTCGATCAAGTGATTGTTGGAAGTGATTAGGGAGCGCACAGATGCGAATGCCGATCGGCAAATGACTGCGTTGGGTGAATTGATTACCGAGTCAAGAACAAAGGCAACTTTCATTGTTTTGCTCTTGACTTGGGAGGACAATCGGCAAGGGTTTGTTTATTGGTTGATAGGTTTGGAAGTTGTGATTCCGCTTAAACGGAGAAACGTTTTTCTATAACTTTAAGAGAGGTTGTCAGTGGTGCAGTGGAGGAATGACTCTGGAGATAGTGCCTAACCACTTCTCTCTTTAACTCAACGGTCCCCAACTTTTTTTTATTTCATTTCAATGTATGTTTAACTTCAATAACTTTCGTATTTGCATTTGTAAGTTGCCTTCATCTTCTCTTCCAGTACGTATCCACTAGTTTCAGGTGCTCTGGTGGCTACAGTCTCTGTCTTTCATTTAGATGATTGGGGTTCGAAACCTGGGAAGGATAAAGGAACGCATTTGCTGGAAGATAGAGGATGCCACGGGAGACAGGGGATATGAAAGTTCATAATATTTGAATAATCTCTAACCGTAGTTAAAGTACAATACAAAAGTCAAAGAAAAATTCCACTTTTTCCTGTAAGGCAGGTCCCAGGAAGTTTTCACATATTTTGATGGGGAATAACACAGGTAAGACAATTTCTTTGTGCAATATTAAGATTATATACATTTTATTACGAGAGAAAAAAAATATAATGATTTCTTTAAATATTTTTGAGAAAATAGTCGTCCTTTTTACTTAATTTAGTTTTGGGGAAAACCAATATCTTGAAAACTTTGAGTAATGTGATATGCTTAATCAAGCCAGCGAAGAGTACAGATTCTTGTTGTAAGTACAACTTACTCAGCTTACTTAACTGTACTTCCTATTTCTAATTCTTAATTATTAAAAAAAGGGGAGGGGAGAGCAAGAGAAATAGAGAGAATGAAAAGAGAAATTCTATGAACAAAACAAGCTTTGTTCAAATTAAATTTTTTCAATCGCTAGGGGAAGGGGTGGGGGCGAGCAGATAGACACAGATTAAAAGACACACATTTCTCTCATCTCATAACCCTTCCTTATTATTATTATTATTTAATTATGTATGAAAAAGAAGTTTATTTATTTTTTTTTCTTACACTTGGTTTTTGTTTCATATATATTTTTACGAGACACTTTTTCATTTAATTATTTACTTTTCCCTTACAGGGAAATGATGTAGAACTTATTGCATCTTCATTTTTTAAAATTTTTAAGTCTTTTTTTCCTCATAATTATAATTTGCAATTTTATAGTTAGTCATGCTTAAAATTAAATATTCTTTTCAATAATTTCATAATTTGAAATTATATTAGCCTTCGTTGTGATGTGTTTGTCGAATGTTGCTCATGGATTGAAATTAAGTATTCCATCAATGCATAACAAGAAAATTCTACAGGACATAAAACATATTTTTCTACTCAAAAGATCAATATCAATGTTTGGATTATCTTACTAAACTTTTTTTTTGTTCGTAGAATTCTGGCTTCCATCCAAATAAAGTAAAAGTAATGCATAAGTAAATGCAAAAACTTAACTGCGCGAACATCTTACGTACACACACACACACACACACACACACACACACACACACACAGAGGGGGGGAGGGAGAGAGAAGGAGAGAGGAGAGAGAGATTATGGGATCAGCATTCGACTTAAGAGGGAGTCAACACTTAATTCAAGTATTGATAATCTAATTTTAATCGCAAAAGTATAATATTGACTGAGAAAGACAGGAGTCCGGGGGTTTCCTTTCCGGAAATGAAAAATGCATTCTAGATTATCTTTGCTAATCTTAGGGGGTGAATCTCTTCACCTCCTAAAATTAGCAAAGATAACCTAAAGACACTTGAATGAAATTGAAACTTTAGAAACGCTGCAATTGTAGATCATCTAATATATTGTTAGAGAAACAGAAGTTTGAGGGCTCTCCCCCGAAATTTTTCAAATTTGTATCAGTAAAAACGTAATTTTAGACTATCTTTGGTGCTGTTACGGGAAGGAGAGATTCGGGGCCCACCCTCGGAAATTTTTTGAAATTGAAATCTTAAAGGCACTGTTGTAGGCCATAATTGACAAGGATAAGATAATCGACAATGCTTCTAAATTAAAGGGGCAGAAACGTAATTTTCAACGTCTTTCAATGATGTAAGGAAAAGTGTTTTCAGCAGCTCTCCCCCACAAACTTTTCGAAATTCAAGCCCCTAAAACGCAATTTAAGACGACATTTTAAAATGCTCGCTTAGGGTAACGGCTATCAGGATATTTATTTCCTTGATAAAGTATGCACTTTTCAAATAAAAACTAATAAACAACTGCAGATTATCACGCATTTCATGTTATTGTAAAAATAAATAAATAAATAAATAAATAAATAAATAAATAAAGCGTTTAGCTTGAGGCGGGAGTTTATCTTTCAATGTGTGGGGAAAATGTAAAATTGTTCCATCGAAGAACAAAAGCTTACTTATCGCGAGGATGAAAAGTAAGGAAGAGATATAATACAGAGTTTAATTCAAAAAAAAAAAAAAAAAAAACTTACAAAGGGACCAAATTCTTAGTTGATCATCAATTTCGGGAAATTCTAGAGAAACCATGCATTTTCGAAAAAAAAAAAAAAAAAGATGTTAAAAGTCATTCATAATTATGAATTTGAAGTTCTTGAAGGGAACTTTTGCTCTAACACGTTTTCTTTCAAACATGCGTTCATAAACATGAATATAAAGGCGCATCTAATGAATCATTAGCGTATTAGAAGAACATAAAGTGTTATTAAGAGCGTGGTAGAAAGAACGTTGCTTGACTTAAATGCACACTTTTGATTCTGAAAATTCCTTGCAAAAGACATGTCTCTACGTAGCTCCCGAGGCAGTTTCTGGAAAGGCTGAACCGGAAATATCTGTAATGCTATAATTACAGATCATCCATTCACCCTCTGCTGAATATGCAAATTACAGACCTCCGACAGTCACCACTGGTGTTTACAGATGATTGTTAATTGGGCACCTAATGACCTCGGAGGTGTGCTTTGCCCAAAGAAAGGGCCCGAGGACTCGATGAGACTGGCGACCGGACCTGTGGTCCAGTCTGTGTTTTGGAAGAAAAAAAAAATCTTAATTATAATGGAGATATTGGCAGTTAAAACAGCAATAGAGCACTTTCAATCCAGCGTTGCAAGGATATGGTTCTTAAACATTTAGGACTTGACAGAGTAACATCAAGAACACTTGTAGAGTGATCTACTCAAAAGTTAATACAGTAAACTCCCGCGGAATAGGGTGGCACCCGGGGTGTGCCCAGTGGGCTAGAAGGGACACCTATTGGCCCGGGCCCAAGCTTGAAAGGGCCCGAAATTTTTTAAATGAGGGGTGAAATATATGCAGGGAAGTAGGGGTAAACAATATGGTGGGGAACCGTAAAAGTAACCCCTGGGTAGCACGGTAACCGCGGATTAGCTAAAACTGCGGATAATCCGAAAAATAGATTAAAAAACAAGGCTAATGTATACAATAGCTAAAAAATATTAAAGACACTCACACATACATATAAATTATTAGCTAAAAACGAAGCTGCATTGTATCTGCTAACATTGAATGTAAAACATATATGTAAAAGCTAATATCAAATTACACAATCAGAAGTTTAAAAACATTTAGTAGCCGTTAAAAAAACAAAAATGTGAAAAGACCCGAGGATAACCTGAACCGTGGACAATCCAACTGCCGATAATCGGGAGTTTGCTGTATCTTAACTGGGGCTCATCCTCTGCTCGCTTCGCTCACTAACCAAACAAAAAAGTGATGAAGAAGACGTGAACGCTTGTATTAAGATTGAATAGTGATTGCAAAAACCTGCAATATTTCTGTGTGATACAGTATTTTCCCCCCTAGGTATCATTATTGCGTGATTAGTGATAAAACGCTCTCGCTTATACTTTACATTTTACTTTTTAAGTTTCGTTCTAAACACGTACAATGTATCGAACCATGTTTACGTCTTGAAACATCATCACGGCATTTAAATTACTTCGCAAAATATTTAGTTTTAGAAGCAAAGATTTAGGGTCTCTCTTTTGGCATCACGCGATTGTTGTTGTTTAGCAACAAACGGTTGCTATGGAATGTAAACCATTATCATTACGAAAAATTGCAACTACTTCAGAAGTTGCAGAAAGCTCCTATGTTTCGTTCCGCCTAATTTTGATCAGCATAATCGTATAACTTTTAATAATACTGGGATGATTAAACATTTGTGGTTTACATTTTAAAATGAAACGATGAAAGACAGCAGAGGTTTTGAACGGATAGTGAATATTTTTGAATATTTAATGATTTTTTATTTTAGTTAGTTACATTTTTTTAAAAACATTCACAGCATTTGTTCTGAAATGTTTCTCAAGGATTAAGCTTTGCTTTAGTTGAGAAAAAATGCCTTTTCAATAAGAAGATTCTGGGTTTACTAACGATATAAAATTTTTAAATCCGAAACAAAAAAAGAGAATAAATAGTTCATAATATATTACTCCTTCTAACCTGTATTTTAGTTTTCAAGAAAACTAACTTTCTTATAACTTATTCTACTGCTTTAAACATGAACAAATAAAACAAATTAAAGGTAAAAAAAGTTGCATAATATGCATGATACTCAAAGAAACATTCATTTTAGATTAGAAGTTCTTAATTTATTCTATTTGCCAAACATAAAATATTATGTTTCAAGTAATTACGTTAATCGATTAATCGTTATTTCAAATCAAGTCCCTTGAATTGTCTTAATTCGCAACTCCAACAAACTATAGGGGGTGCAGCAGTCACTGTCTAATGGCGGATGAAAAAACTAAAACAAACGCACGCTGTAACGTATAAATTGCTTCTTAACTTAAGAAATGACAGAAATTTTTGTTCGCATGCGTGATTTTTTGTTCTTTATTCATTTGAAAAGATTTTTCAAAATCTTTTGGTTATTCTGACCCATGTAGAAAGAGATTAGAAATCAAAAAGTATTACGAAAGTAAAAAATTAATGCACAACACACAGTAAGTTGTTCTGAAGCAGCCATTTTCACGATGTTGAATTCGGAATTCATAAATTTTTGGTTCGCTTCGAACAGCATTTTCATTTAGTACCGTTTTTTCTATACATTAGTACATATTATGTCCAGTTTCGTGACATTTCCGGCATTTGATGACATTTTTGTGACACTTCCGGCCTTATTTGACATTTTTGTCACATAGTGCACATACGTGACAGACTGTCAAGAGTAACATTTAACACTAGATAATTTATTTCTATGACTATATGATTGGATATCAAAAGAAATCATCATGTCAAGATACATTATTCTTTCACACAATTTTAAAACCATAACCCTATAAACAGATTTTTGGCGAAACTCTTCCACCGATAATAACAGCTTTTGCAGAGCAATAAAGTTAAGTTGGCGCGATATTTTAGCGATAAAAATTCCAAACTTTTATTTTTTATTGTTCAAATTCTTAACGTTCTTTCTGGATTTTTCAATCTGTTTTGCGATATTTTCAAGAAAATTTATTTGCATACTGTCCATTTCAGTTGGATGCTGTAGTAAGAAAGGTTATTTAAATCATTCATGTGGAATTAGGTTAAGGAAAAGAGTAATTTTTCAGCATGGCCCTAGTGTACAGTCAATGTTGTTAAGTCCGCTTTTTTTCATCGAATTGAAAAACTGATATTTATTCAAATTCACTCAGAACAAGATAAATAAAATGTGTACTCATAGTTTATATCAGATATTTTTGATGTTACGCTGTTGCGAATGACGATTCCAAATGATGAATTACGCAAATAAAAAATACACATAACAAACTGTTTGTTTTGCCCAAAATGAACACGTGGAACGCAATGTTTTAGTTTTTTCGGCAGTTTTGTAAATATCCTCAAGGTAGCGTATTCGAGCTCTGGAGTTGCGAATAGAAACTGAGAAATGTCCCCTTTCCCATCTTAAAAAATCAATTTCCGGAGAGCATTTCGACTCTTTTAAAAAAGTTAAACCGTCGCTTACAATCTAAAGCTCTCGGTTTAGCATTTTCCTCTAACTTTAAAAAAAAAAAAAAAAAAGAAAAATGTTTTTAGTAACTTTTAAATGCAAAAACAAAAATCATGACTAGAATATATGATGGAGATAAGCCTTGAAACCAAGTAATGATCATCCTTCTTACCTTGAGGCATTACAAATGTATTTGTGGCAACAGTGTAAAAAATGGAATAAGATTTTGTTGACTAAGATGAAGGTGACATGTTAAGAATTTATGCATTTTTATTGAAATAAGTTGAATTAGATAGATGTAAGTAGTCTCAAATAAATGTGTTTTTTAAAATAAGCTTTTTCTTTCAAGAACGTCATGAACTTTAATATTACTACGTAGACATTTTAGCTCACAAAGTTTAAAATAGGACCGTAACACGGCCGGTAACACCATACTGTGTGTCTGAGCTTTTTTATCTGTTTAAGAGCCACTTTTATCCTCTTCCCTAGCAGTGATTATAATAGCTACGTATACTCGTGTATACTGCAGTGCGGGAAGTATCTGCCGAAATTAGTCTTTTTAAATATATCTGAAGATACACGTTGGAATTCATACTAACAATAGGGAAAGGTTGGAGTTGGACTTTTTTTCGTGCTTAATTTTCAGCGGAAGTTAAATTTAGCAAGCTTGTACGACAAATCTAAAGTACAATGGATGACAAAAATGCAATAAATAAATAAATAAATAAACGTAGATTCTGTGCTTCACTTTCTCATGGCAGTATATACATGTAAAATGATTTTAGATGGGTTTTAGAAAATTAATTCAGTTAGATTAATCCCCCCATTGAGGAAAGAGTGCAAAATCAAGCTTGCAAAAATAAAGACCTTTAGTGATAAATCCTGCAACTTAGAAAAGTATTTCTGAATCAAAACTGGTAAAACAGCTCACTATGGGTACATAAAAGTTGGAGAACAGTTGGTGAAAAGTTGAGCAGTTGGTGAAAAAATTGGTGAAAAGTGGTGCGAAGTACAATTCCCAAAGTCGTAAAGAGGGTCAAGAAGTTCCGCCTAAATTTATATCCATCTGGCTGTTTAAATTTATAAGTTTCAGAAGCAAACAGAGAGAATTAGAGTAATATTTTCTCTTATCTTGAAATTACATTCCCACTTATGCACTGAATTGGAATTATCTACAGCAAGACGCGTTTTTTCAATCGAAGTGAATAAATTTCCTGTCATCAATATTTCCGACGCATCATCGTGTAGGCAGTCCAACTTACTGGACGCCCCCAAGAAAAGCGGGGTGCACATGGGGGTGTGCGTCAAACCTTTGAATCTGTCAGCCCCATCACATCCCACGTCAGATATCTTATCGATGAAATTAAAAAGCAAATCACTGCGAGCCAATCAATACGTTCAGGTAACCACGCCTAAGCGGACTGATGCATCAAAAGACAATCGTCTGCCCGTAGGTAAATTTGAAAAGGTAGGCAATCAAATAAAAAGAAGCAATCGATGTGCTTACGCAAGAAATGGAGGTAATTAAATACGTTGAATATGCTATAGAAACAGGTGTCTGCAATCTGCAGCTCATAGGTATTTTATCTCCCTTTTGGTAATTGCAGGAAGTATATAGTTCGCGATTAGGTAGAGCAGCGTGGGATAGTCGTTGCTTCGTAGGGGTTTGTCAAAAATTAAATTTTAATAGAATTTAGTTCCTTATTGATAAGTAAAATTTGACTAAATATTAACATCTGTAGAGAATAATTGACAAACTAATGGGATAGTTTTGACGTTAGTGCGTGGAAGTCACAACAGATTCTTATGATGATGATGGAAATTTACACATTAACTAACTGTACCTGTACGGTTGTGCTCGTATAATAAGTTAAAAAAAAAAAAACCTTTCAGTTTACAGAAACTTCGTTCCCCATAACGGGGGAAAAAAAAAAAAAAAAACCGTTTCGTTAAATAAAATGTGCCCACATAATTTACCTATAAGCTAACCTAATATTACTTAAATCCGTGAAGTAAAAAAAAAAAAAACATATAATGACGACAACAGTCCCTCAAATCAGCTCCACAGGTATTTAACTTAAATACGCTTTAAAACCATTCAAAATCACCGTAGCTAAGCATTTCAATTTGAACAATAAAATAAATACTTGTAACTATCATCCCCTCCCACACAAAAAAATGGCAATAAAAAAGCAATAAATAGAAAAAAAAATCACTACGTTGAGATTTATCGTCGAAAAATATTAATAATAAATAAAGGATAAAAGAAAGAATCAATCAAAATAAACACAATGTCTGTAAATGCAAAAAAAAAAAAAAAAAAAAAAAAAAAAACAACAACAACCCTCAGACGATAATGCGAGAGAAATAATTGAATTGAATACGGAGTGAAGTATTGAGCGGCTCTCTGTCTACCAATAGCAAAATTTTGACAATCATCAGGCATGTGGCAAAACAACGAATATTAGCAATTTTTGTTGCACAATCAGAAGAAAGTGAAGAGACCTCCCCCCTCCCCCGTCTACATAATAAAAAAAATGTTAATTAAAAATTATTACAATTAGAGCAAAATGAAAATCCACGGTCACACTGAAAAAAAACAAATTATTTTTTAGAAATAGTATGTGTAACAGTAGCAACAAAATGAAAATCTTCCTTCCCGAAGAACATAGAATTTAACTAACAAACAAAAAGAGCCTCGTTGCAGTAAGTCCCTGGGAGCACTCTGCACCATTATAACAAACTAAACACACACTCACATCCCCTGTCAACCCCCGGAATTTTTTCTTTCTTTTTTTAAATGCACCTTTCTCTGCCTTAAACATTCCCTAAAATCTCCATTAGAATAAGAATATCGGTGACGAAAAAAAATAAGTTTTCAAATAACGTCGGCCGTCTGGAATAGTTCCAGAAATCTTAATCAGAATTGGTCAAAAAGCATAAAAAACTACCATTTAAAATTAGGACATATTCCCAAAAGTCACCATTAAAATTCGGACAGCAATCTACCAAAACCCTATCAGCAATGTCCATAATTTAAAATAACGTTAACAAAACCTGTAAAAGTCTCGATTATATTAACGACAACACATCCATTAAAATTGAAAATGAAAACATGAATCGTATGTCGGCTGCACAGAAAAAGAGAGAGAGAGAGAGAAAAAAAAAAGAAAAATGAATGTATATACGTATTCACTTGTGCAAATATAATTAAAAAGGAAATATATTTTAAATGCCCTTGAACAAAGGCGCAAGGCTAAGGATAAACGATTGCAAGAAATATTATTTCTAGATGCTCAAGCAAAAGATGGCTACAAATAATACTATTCAGCTTTTCTTCTCGCTGATTTGGAAGTTAACTTCTACTTACTGAAAACAGGCTATAACATTTTTGCAGACTATTTAGACATTTCGAGCTTCGAAGCGTTGAGGAATCCTTCTAAGCAGTTATTTTTTACTTGCTTTCTAAAAGTACCGAATTCGAAAAGATTGGACAATACCTTGGCATAGAGGTATGCTGGACGTAAAACTGAGCTTTCAATCGATGTCTCCGTTAATAAGCGTCCTACAATGATAAGACCGAGCTATCTCTGTTCGTCGTAAAATTTCGATTTTTTTCGTACAAGGTTCTACATCAAATTCTAGCCTATAATATAGAATCTCGTAAGTACATGTGTAAAGCCCCGTTCCCCGTTAAAATTATTAAAATTTCCAACAAACCTTTCTTAATGGGTGCTTGTGTTATAAAACAAACACTTTGTTCCAAATTTCAGCTTTTAAGACTTCGTGTTTTTTTTTTTTTTTTCTGTGCGTTCATAAACCAGTGATCTATATTATAAATTACAACATAAACAATTTGTGCTCTATATTTCAATTCCAATACTAAACACTCATTTTACTAGTATGCCAATATAAAATGTGTTTGCGACGATTGAAAAATATACCTATCTTGACTTTATATTAATATGAAGCTTTTGAAATTCTTTTGATCATGCATCAGTCTACTTCGCACCACTTTCAAAACGGCATAGCGCCAGCGTTGATGAGATTATCAAACTGCAATTAACTGCTTTCGGCAAGAAAATCATCATGATTTTCTTCTCAATAAAATCATGATTGCCGTAACAAACGCCCGTCGCAGATTTCGTCCTGGAAATAAGAGTTGCTTACAATGCAGTCATGGCTAGTCCCTCACACTCTTTAAGTCATGAGAACACTAAGCAGTAACTGAAGAGTTATTGGGTGGGTGGACAAGGATTGATTGATGGGAAATTGAATTTCTCTCGTATCCTTTCAGCAAGTGACTACCGTGGGACTAAGGATACATATTACCAGATAAAGTCCTCAGGATGAAGATATTGATTAATTAAATGACTTGACGGACACCGAATACATCAGGTCTGATTAAATAGTTCAATTCAATTTCAAATTCAAACGAATTTCAAGGATAATATAAATTTTAGATTAAAGTAACAATGTAATTTCTTTAGTAATTTATTTCAAAATTTTGGTTTTTTTTTCTTTCTTTCTCCGAATGAGTGAAAGCAAGGAGTGGTATAATAAACGGTAATTGAATAGTAGAGGAGCACCGAATACATCAAGGCTAGGATTTCAAGGATGATATAACTTCAGATTCAAGTTGCAATTTAATTTCTTTAGTAATTTATCTCATAACTTAGGTTTTTTCCCTTCTCCAGATGAGTGAAACGAAGGGAAGTTTCATTAAACAAATTATCAACTCTATCTTTACTTTTCCAGTTTAGTGTAGATTCCGTGCAAGAAGGAAATTCATCTGCTGACATAAAAATAAAATTTCCATGAAGAAAAAAGAACGAAAAATTTTTGAAATTTACTTGAAAAATAGTCAGTAAAAATATATTTATCTGAACTGCTATGTAATATTTCACCTGAGATAATTTTCAGGATGATGATATTGATTAATTAAATGGTAGATGGACACCGAATACATCAAGGCTCATTAAATAGTTCAATCCAATTTCAAATTCAAAAGAATTTTACAAGGATAATACAAATTCAGGCACAAGCTACAGCGTAATTTCTTTAGTAATTTATCTCAAAATTTAGATTTACTTTTTTCTTTCTTCCACTGGATGAGTGAAAGCAAGGGAAGTTTCACTAAATAAATGATCAACTCTATCTTTACTTCTTCAGTTTTGTAAGATTCCGTGCAGGAAGGAAATTCATCCGCTGTCAAGAAACTGAAATTTCCATGAAGATTAAAGGACGTTTTGAAATTTACATGAAAAATATTTATTAAAAATATCTATTTATGTCAACTGTTATATAATATTACATCATTTGACGAACAATACATATTGAAACAGAAGTAGGAAAATTCGTATTATGCTTATGAACATCAAAGCTCTTACTTAATTAGCGATTTAAAAATAAAGTGGTTGAGTATTTTTTCACATTGACATACTGAGCCACAAACATGTAACCATACTACTGTTACTAATGCTGATTTTTTCCCCTACCTAAATCGACGATCTCCAAGTCATGGGAGGCAATTTTTCGGTTGGATAACAAGCGTTCTTTTAGACTGAATTTTGGTCCATTTTGAAACTTTTCACAAAACTTAGGACTTCATGCAGGCACCCTTCATAAAATTCTGAACTCAAAAAACGGCCTTTTATGAAATTCTAACTCAAAAAGAGGACTGAGGATCCATTTCTAAGTCCAGAATCCCCCCCCCCCTTTCTTAAAAAAAAAATTACAAGTACTAACACCAACAAGCGCTGCATTTAAGGGTTGGTTTGAAAAATAACGTATAGCTTGTGCTTTCAAATGAAATGTATATTTTGAATTTTATTTTTCTGATTTTTTTTAATAATCACGTAAAAAAACATTGAAGAGCAGTATCTAATTGGTATAAGTTTTTATTCCTCTAATTTAATTCTTTTCATTATTTTTTTTGCACGTATTACATGTCTATCATAATTCGTAGACGAATATGCATCTCGCCCTGCAATAATGGTTATGGATTGTGTTTTCGTAAAACTAAAACTCTGTAGTATCTATTTTCTCCATTTCCCGCTAAAGTTTTAGCGCACATCCACGTAATTTTAGATCGATGTAACTACAGTATATCTTCTGCTACGTTTGCAACTACATAGCAAATAGTAACTCTTTTTCTTAACATTTAAAACTTTAACTCTCACTTTACAAAATTAAAATAAGTATCTTTGCAAAATTTAATTAGTTTCTTTAAAAAGTCCAAAACCAATTCAAAAAGCCTGCGAAATCTTCCAAAAGCACCTGGAAAAGAAATCAATTTATCCTGTGTTATTTCAACATCAGAAATGATTCATTCGTAACTTCCCACCCCAATCCAACTCATGCTAACTCCTTTTGGAGCCACTTTTGTCCAGTAGTGTAGGTAGGGGAGTGGAGTCATCTCATTCATTCTTTTCTAGATTTTTGAGAAATCAACAAAAGAACCTCTCCTTACCACCCACGTTGCAACCGAGGCTGTTTGCTGGGGTGTGCATGGAGCAAGCATTTTAACTCGAATACTGACTATAAAAGTGCAGACAGTATTAAGTAACGCTATTCCTTAATATAAGATGTATATAGAAATTCTACACATATTTCATTAAATAAAATACATATATTCAACAAACTCCGACTTCACGTTTTATTTACTTAAACGTTGTCCTGCTTTGAACTTTACTATTCCATTTACTATTTATAGCAGTTATGTTGAAAAATGTTCTTGGTTTTCGTCACCGCTAATAATTAAGATACATTTCGCTCATTTAAGTATCTTAGATAAAAGATCTTCACCCATTTTTTTTTTTTTTTTTTTTGAAAGCTGGTGCTAGTGGTGAGATAAGAAAGGAAATTTTTCTTACCAGTATTGGCAATGAATCCTGTCGAAAGAAGTGCAACAGTCCGTATTGTTGAAAAGGAAATTCACGACGTAACTAATAAAACAAAAATGAAACGTAAGATTACGAATTTGAAAAGTAACGTAATAATAAAATAATAATAAAAATCTTACAAATTATGTTTCTAAGCAGTTTTAAAGAAAGACAACACCAATTTAGCTATCGGTTTCTGCTTAATGATCAACATTTTGTTCCTCCCGAACCCCGATTTAATGTTTCCTTTCCATTATAACGGCAGCGTGTTTTATTGTGTGCATTATGTAACGTTCTTAAGTGAAGAATTTGTGCAAACCAAAACAGAAACCACGAAATAACCTGAGACCGGCCTCAAGTTAAAAGAAATCACGAAACAATTAAAAATTACAACTAATTGATATTTTATTTAAAAATGTATCGTAAAAAGGAAAAAAAAGAGCACGAGAGGAATATTCCCAAAGTGAGCTAGTATCTAGTTTGACAATGCAAATAAACCTAAGGAAACTACATATTTTATGTAACCTTTAATAACAAGAACAACAACAGTAATATTAATAGTAATAATCTCAGTAATAATAATGACCATAACAATAGCAAAAATAACAATATATACAATGATTAAGGGTTGCCAACCTTGGATAAACAATTTGAGGAGCATCTGTGGTGATTTTGAGGAGTACTTTCAACTTTTGCAAAGCAGTTCGGTATTTTGTATAAAATTCAGTAAAAATAACTAAAACTACTAATATAAAATTGTTTTCGATGCTTAATAAATCATTTTAAGCACTAGTATAAAAATAATTATTTTTAAATTAATAAATCAGTTTTAAACACTATTTCAAACTTTGAGTATAAGCATCTTTAATTTTCATATTTACATATTAGTTATGATAAAATAGAAAATTATAGCTTGAAAACATTCGGCCGGAAAAAGCGAAGCAAAAGAACTTCTTGCAGAGCTGCAGAGTTTCGCCATTTTTGCAGAGCAACTCTGCAAAATACGGAGCAGTTGGCAACCCTGACAATGTATAATAATAATAATAATAATAATAATAATAATAATAATAAACATCAGCAACAGCAATAACAACAACAGCACCAATAATAATGACATTATTAGTGGAAAAAGTAACAATAATAATAGTAATAATAATAATAGAAATAACAGCAACGGCAGTTGCAACAATAACAATGATAATAATATAACAGTATCAATAAATAACTACAACAACAAATAAAAATAATAATAGCAATGACAATAAATAATAACAAGGGTAGCAGCAGTCATAAGAAAAATAATAAAATAATAATAATAATAAAATAACAATAATAATATAATAATATGATAGGAAAAAACGACCAGAAAAAAATAATTTAATTAATTGATGATTACAAAAAGCCTTCAAGAACATTTTGATCTAGTGAAAAGGGGAAAAATTGCAGAAAAGTTCAAAAACGCGAAAAATCTGCACAATATTTTAATTCTATTTTTAAATAGCCTAAAATAAATCACCTAAATGGGGGAGGGGAATTATTATAGTCCCTTGTTACTTTTAAAGAGGAGGAAAGCATCCAGTATGTAATATGAAAAAGTGATAACACTTCGTAAAATGACATAATGGAAATGTAAAAGGAAGATAACAAATCAAAATGTATACTTAGTCAGTAAACACAAACCAAATCTTTAGTAAATGTCACAAATTAGAAGAAATCACAGGCAATAACTGATAGGGAGATAGATCCTTAAAACATTAATTTATTAATACCCTACAACCCCACATTATCCGGCCTGCCGGAAAAACGCAAGGTTGACCAGCATGCCGGAAAATTCGAATTTTCCGGCATGCCGGATTATTCGTGGTTTATTTTGCACCAAAACAAAAGTAAATTTCCCCATTCAATTCCAATCAGAAAGCAAACCACTCAAAGGAAAAAGATTAATAAATCCCGAAAGTAACCGTCTTTCAAATTAAATGTGTATTGCATATAATATGTGCTTGTTATTTATGGTAGGTCATTATTAATGGATTTAATCATATGCCAATGAAGCAATCAATTCAGAAGCAAATATCGTTACTGCGATTTGTTCATAATTTTTTTCAAGAAATTGGTTTAGGTTCCTTTTAGAGAGGTAAGTTTAATTTTTATTTATTTAATAGCTATGATAAATTTTTTAGCACTGTTTTAGGAGCGATAACTTACTGCTTAAATGCTTGCTTACTTATATTCAATTTATTTTTTTATAAAATTATTCGTGATTAAAAAAATATTTTCTTGTTAAAATAACAAAGGACATTATTAGTGAATATTTTTACAAAATTAAACTCTTTATTAATACAGTAAAACCTGTAAAGTTGACCGCCTTTGTAAGTTGACCACCTGTTTATGTTGACCGCTTTTGTCAGGAACGGAATTAGTCCTATCTTACTAATATTATATATGCGAAAGTTTGTCTGTATGGATGTATGGATGTTTGTTACTCTTTCACGCAAAAACTACTGAACGGATTTTGATGAAACTTTACAATAATATAGCTTATGCATCAGAATAACACATAGGGTAGTTTTCGTTCCGTTATGGGGGGCAAAACCCCCTTAGGGGGGCAATAAAACACAATTTTTGTATTAATTCTCTAATATTGGGATGAAAAAATACTTGCACATATTTACATTATATGTCCATCGAAAGCTCTGATTTTTCTGCTGAAGATGGCACCTGTTCGAAATTTCTTAGTAGAATAAAAAACGAGTTATGAGCTTTTTAGATCCATGTTCGAAGGCTTTCCTCAACTCAATACAGTATTTAGTGTATCATCTCAACTCCCTGTCGATAGCGACAATTGTTGTATTGTTGACTTTCTTTCCTTTTCGTGATTGTTCAAGGCTTTTCTCAAGTCAAATCTTGAAGTAAGATTTTTGCACAAGATTGGCAAATAATACATGATTTGGCTGATGATTTTCCATTTAAACGGAACTTTAATGTAATTAATGGTTTTTATTATCATTTATGCTGATTGAACACTTACTCATTATCCAAACAACCAGCAGATCGCCAAAATTTTTGCAGAAAGATTTCCGTAGCTGATGCATTTGGCAGTTTTTTCAACGTTGCTGTTTTT
Organism: Uloborus diversus; assembly: GCF_026930045.1. Taxonomy (NCBI): domain Eukaryota; kingdom Metazoa; phylum Arthropoda; class Arachnida; order Araneae; family Uloboridae; genus Uloborus; species Uloborus diversus. The sequence goes on along the minus strand of NC_072731.1, from coordinate 58,018,720 downwards.
GAAGCCGAAGACTACGTCATAATGTTTCTCAGCTTTTACCATGTAAACAAAATATCGCCAATCAAAGAATTTTCAAAAGACTTTTTTTACTGTGTTAAATAATCCAGCAACTAAATTAGGCAAATCCATAAACAGCACAAAAACTTCCATTAATTTTCCTTTTTGCACAATTTCAAACAATCACTTAATTTTATTACTTATTTTGGTAACATTTCGGATGAAACTGTTAAGCACAATTTTATGGTGACCAAAAATATCTCAGCATCTGGCGACGATATCTCTGTAACGAAAATTAATATCATATCGTTTTACAAAGTAAGGAAAGAATGGGGGAGCATCATTGAAGGTACCCCGAAACGACTTTCGCAAATTCGGTAAAATCGCACCAAGAGTCACAATGATTGAAATTTCCCGAAATAACTTAAGCAAGTATAAGGGGATTACGAGCGCAGCTACTTTTTTTTAATCACTTCGTACTTCATTAGCCATACAGAGAAGGTTTTAGACTCCATGTTAAAAAAAAAGTATCAACAGATTAATCTTTTTAAACATGAGAAGATTAATTTCATGTTTTTTAAATTTGTATATGCTTAAATATAGTGCTTTCGTTTCTAAATCAATACTACTTTGTTCTTTATACTTATTGCTATTTTAGTTTTATGGGTAAGGAAGAAACTCGATTTTTAATCACGTCAAAAAGATGTGTTTTAAATTCTTTCACTTAAAACAGAAAACAAAAGCAAGTAACGTTTTTTTCTAATAATTATTACTGACCCAGGCAACGCCGGGTATTTTTGCTAGTCTTATATAATGAATGAAAACCTCTGTAACTTGACCACCTCTCTATCTTGACCACCTGTCTATCTTGACCGCCAATGAACACCAAACTTGGTTTGGAGTATTGTAAAAAACCCTTTGTAAGTTGACCACTTGGTTTATTCTTTTAAATTTTATTTAGCAATTTTTTTAAAAATAATTTTTATTTATTTTTTGCATAGCTTTCCAAGAATATTTTTGATGCTAGACCAGCATTTTACCAACTAAATGAAACAGCAGCATAACTAAACCTCCTTTTGAGTTTAACCACATGGGAGAACTACTAAGAACCCTTTTATTCTCCAAACTTGTTTTTCTTTTGTTGTTCTAGTTGAGATTGCCTGTTGCCTCTGTTCAATGAAAACATATGTCAATCGAAAAGTACCAAATATATATATATATTTTTTTCTGTTGCAATATTTTGTGGCAATAATGGAATAGTGCTAAAGAGTAAAGTTACTTGCATTGCAGTATTTCTGGTGCAAGGGATTAAGAGATAGGACATTTTCATTTTCAACTGTCTTTTTGAACTATGAGAGTCCAGCGTGTTGCTCTTTGTGTTATAGTTTTACATAAAATGGCTTCAAAAAGAAAGTTAGTTGAACTTGAGATTGATAAAAAGCATGAAACATTAAAATTTATTGAAAAGGGAGAAATCCAGAGAAAATTAACTGGGACACATATGGAATTTCCAAAATTAGTCTAATAAGTGCACTAAATTTCAATAAGGAGTTATTTTGTTGAAAAGTAGATCATCATGGGGTTATAAATGTATATGAGAAAAAAATAAAGCGAAAAGTTTGTAATTTTTGATTAGCTATGAATTTTTAGGAACTATTAATATCAAATGAGTAACTTTTTATGAAAAATAAGACATTTTTTTGATCAATTTCCTGAAATTATAAATTTGCATGACACATTATACGTCATTCTGGGAAAATAATCTCTAGAAATAGTTGAATAACATTTTAAATTATTGTTTCAAAGTAATGCTAAACAATGAAAGTGAGTTGAACAGAAAGAGTAAGTGTCAATTAGTCAAAAAATGAATACATGGTGCAAGAAATGACAAAAAAAAAAAAAAAAAATCCTTACGCCTTTTATAAGTTGACCACCTGTCTAAGTTGACCACCAAGTACTGCACCGCAAGTGGTCAACTTACACAGGTTTTACTGTACTGCTAAGATATGGACAGAACTTACATTCATTTTTAAGCTAAACATATATTTTTTATAGTTTTTTTTTCTTAACCTGGATTTTTCCGGCATGCCGGAAAGGACCAGGAGAGTGTTATTGAAAATCTGGTGACCCCCGAATTTTGCGGCATGTCGGATAATGCGGGGTAATATACAGTACTATTTAGAAAGATAGAAGTCATGAAGAAAATAAGTATGCTCTCTAATTTAAATCATCCCCTCTCCCCCTCTTCCCTCCAAAAACATTATGCATACATATATACATAAATAAATAAATAAATAAATAAATAAATAAATAAATACATATATATATATATATATATATATATATATATATATATATATATATATATATATATATATATATATATATATATATATATATATTTAAGTTGATGTGCCCCCCCCCCCAAAAAAAAAAGAAAGCCATCGTGGGACAATTAAATAAAGCTCTTACAAGTCGAAATTCAATTCAATAATATTTGAAGAGGAAGAGAAAATTAAACTGTAAGGAGAACATTTATATATCACTTAAAAAATATGAATAAAATGAAGACCCAAAATCATAACAAAGTATAATGTTGGTAAAAGAGTTTTTAAATGATTTTTAAAAAACAAGAGAGAAGCCAAAACTGATGGTTATATATAAAGAGAGAAACAGGACGACAAAAATAATGAAGAAAAAATAGTGCTCGTTAAAAAGTTAAATGAGTTTGTTTTTGCCTTTTATTTTTACCAGACTACTTTTCTACCCCTGTGGGATATATTTAGACGCCATTGCTGTTGACTTCAGAGACAAATATTACACCACGAAGCCATTTTAACTCATCACCATGTTTATAAAGTTTCTGATTATTTGATGAATTGTGATTCAACGCAGAATAAAACAAAACAATTGAAGAACTGAGAGAGAGTAAAAAAAGAAACCTTTGAGTTCTTGATATTAACACTTTGTCGGCTTTGTCTCCTGCTCGTTAAATCTTGTCAAAAAGTAGATATTAAAAGACAAAGTAAAATAAAATAAGATACTCTTTTTCGCGGGACTTATCAGCAAAGAAGTAATCAGACATTTTCAGCAAATGTCCTGAATAAAAAGTAGATAATGTTGACGTGATTATTTCGTAATAAAAAGGCTCACGTTTTGAACTTGCAAGGAATCCTGTCCTCTGCACGCAAAGAGAACTAGATAAAAAGGTTTTGCTGTTTATGCGGTAGTGTACAGAAGCATCGTAAACTCATAATTATGAACTTTCCTTGAAATTTTGTTGGAGAGAATATATTAAAGAATATATTTGAGGCACCATAATTCGTTAAGGAAATTTTGTAGACATGTTTCGTTCAGAGGCTACATTCCCTTCTACAATATCCGAAATAGAGCTAAGCGACAAATAATGTGAAATTAAGATCTGAAAACAGAATCAAAATAAATATTTTAACAAGTTGCAAAAATTTGTTCATTAAAAAAGAAGGGGGGGGGGAATCGCGAATTGAAAGCGAGAAAAGTAAAAATCGATATATTCGAGACTGCGGACAGCATTGGAAAATATTTTAAGATTTATATGAACACCAAAATATCAGTTATGACACACACACACACGCACACACACACACACACACACACACACACACACACACACACACACACACACACACACATACACACACACACACACACATATATATATATATATATATATATATATATATATATATATATATATATATATATATATATATATATATATATATATATATAATCTCAAAATCCATCAATAGTTCTATGTGTTTTCATCATCATCCAAATGCTCTTACCGAAACTAATAATAAATTATGCTCAAATGAATGTGTTACATTGAAACGGTGATATAATAAAGTATGCTAATTGTTAACAAAATCTTTTTCAGGTAGTTCAGATCTGCTTGTGTTTGTGAAAAAAAAAGTATCAAGAAATTTTCATGTGTTTTAGAAGGCTTTGCGTTTTTCTTCTAACAAATTATTTTTTAATAATGAGTACTGCGAGAGAAAACGTTAAGTTATATAGGTTACATGAGCAAAAAAAGAGATTGTGGAAATGGGGGGGGGGGCGTATTTGGAAGACTTTGGAGTGAAAAAAGCCAACACTTCTAACTTTTAGCTAAATAAATAAAATATGTATTATAGTGACCGTCATAGCTGGTCCGAAGTAATAGTGAATTAATATCGATACACACTAACACGCACAAAATTTAAAAAAAATTAAAATTAAATTTAAAAATTAAAAAATAATAATAAAATAGGTAAATTAAATAAAATAATGCATTGTGTGTGTGTGTGTGTGTGTGTGTGTGTGTGTGTGTGTGTGTGTGTGTGTGTGTGTGTGTGTGTCAGTGTAACTTATTGAGAAATACCGGTGATAAAAGAAAATATTTTGTTTAATGAAAAGGTATGATTGAGGAGAAATTATGCATAACTTTTCAGCAAGAGCTCGTTGAAAAATTTTAACAGCATAGAATTGCACCCCTACCTATCTCGGAGTAACCTTAGACCCTGAGCTTCGCTTTTCAAAGCACATTGAACAAACTTCCAACAAAGCGCTTGGAAAATTAAACATACTTAGAAAACTCTGCGGAACTACATGGGGATCAAGACCTAAAACCCTAAAAAGTGCTTATTGCTCTATTATTAGACCAGTACTTGAATATGCTGCCCCAATCTGGTGTCCGGCATTCGCCACTTCCAAACTTAAATTAGATTCAATACAACACCGAGCATCAAAAATTATTATTGGCGCAGTCTCTTCCACTAATAACGAAAAAGCTGAACAGGAATGTGGTCTGCCTCCTCTGGAGTGCAGGCGCAATCTTACCACCATTAAGTTCACCAACAAACTACATTGCTACAATAAAGACCATATCTCCACCAGAGTGTTCAACGAATGGAAAGACAGGAAAAGGCTTAAAAGATCATCAACGCTCCAACTTGATGGAGACATCAGGAGCCAAATAAAGTTAGAGCATTCCACCTTGAACTTTTTGCAAGAGCCTCTATTTCCCAGAAAGCCACCAAAGGAAACAAAGATTAATTTGAACCTCCTACAGCCATGCTCAAAAAAAGAAGACCCACAAACACTCAGACAAAAAGGCCTTGAGACGATTGAAAAGTTCTCCCAGGGTAACTTTGTGACTGTCTATACGGACGGCTCATCTGACACATCCCTCAACAAAGGAGGTGCTGGCATTCTCTTCCTCCTTCCAAATGGAGATAAATATACACATAAAATCAACACAGGCATAATTGCTTCTAACTTCACCAGCGAACTTCTTGCGATTAAGGAGGCACTCACCTTTTACATGACCAATCAAGAGATCTCAGTCCCAACTGATGGATTGGCAATCTTCTCTGACTCAAAAGCGGCCTTAGAAGCAATCAAAAACGGAGCAACGAACATCACCTCTGCCATAAATGCCCTACTCGAAGACTTGCACGGCAATGGAAAATCCTGCATGCTGCAATGGATACCGGCACACGTGAATATTGAAGGGAATGAGTGTGCGGATTCCCTAGCAAAAGAAGGCAGAAACATTGGCAAACCTTGCACCACCATCACGCTAGCAGACTCAAATGCTGTCGCAAAACATAGACTTCTGCCACATAACTTTAAGAAGCCCCTCATCACCGACTTTGATTGCCCCAGAATCCTAACATCTACAATTGCAAGATTAAGAACAAACCACTATAAAGGGATGAAAATTCTTCCCGACAAAACGAGAACTTATATCCCCTGCAAGAACTGCACCGATGCCCAACTGACTCCGGATCACATTCTTGAGTGCCCGGCCCTTATCCCACATGTTCTGCAGCTGGGTATGGTGCCACTGGCTTCAGAACTTCGAGAGGTCCTCTACAGCACAGATGCGTTGCAGCTAGCGGGCGCGATCTTGAAGACACACGGAGCCATTTAATTGTCCATGGACACGACCAAAAAAAAAAAAAAAAAAAAAAAAAAAACAGCATAGAAACTCTTTTAATTAGTAAGTAAAAACTATCGAATTTGAATCTGAGAAGTTAAAGTCTTGTTATTTCTGGCAGCAGAAATAATTCTTTCTTCTACCGCTGCAAGTAATAAGAAAGATAATTATTTCAGGGTCACTACGTGTATCGATCGTCTGCTTGGGTGAGCAGCACTCTAACAGTAAGGCAGTACTCCACACATATTCCGCATTTGTAAAATAAATTTCTTGGAAAACAATGTACTTTTTTTTTCATTGTAAGAATATTTCCAACCCAATGTTTTTTGAAGCGATATTTTTATTTATTTATTTATTTTTTTAGAACAATGGGTTACAGACAGTAGGTATGTTACACAAAAAAAATCGAAAATATTATTATTCCCCCCAATAAATCTTTTAAGTTTATAAGTATCGGGAATGATAAATTACATTGACAATAAATGATATTTTATCAAACTGTTTGGTGTATTTTGCTTTCTCCTTAAAAATGAACATTCTGTGCTATGAAGTAAAACTACTCGTAATTATTTGCAAAGAAACTGAGAGCTATTCTTGATTTTTAAGACAAAACTGTCAATAGACAGTTTATCCCACTTTATTCGATTCCATTTAATTTCATATAGAACAACTGTAATCGAATCAGAAATTCAAAGGCCCACCTTTAGCGTATATCTACGCTCTGCACGGATTTCGACAATAAAGAAACCTTTGTGGCGGATTTTTCTGTGCTGCCACAATGTTTTACTTATTAGTTGTCTTTTATTTCATCAATAAAAATTACTTCCACCCAGAGGATCATGCTTTGCCAATTGCGCTATGACGCAAAGTAGAACCTCTTGGTTTAAGAATGCTGCAATTCCTGTGAAACCTTAATAGCAACACCCCACAGCAAAAGAGACGTCAACAAAGTATTTTTAGGGGTGTGAAATTTGTATAATTATTTTTAAACTCAACCGACAAAAGAAGAAAGGATCAGAGTTGCCAGATGGTCAAATCCAGATTTCCCCAATTCTCTTCCAATTTTTCCCCAAAAAGCGATGTTTTCTATCAAAATTCCCCAAATTCAAAAATTATTTTTCTGCTAATATTTTCATAAAATGAATCGACTTCCTCTGATATTTTTGTCTCTTGAAAAAATTTTTTTTCCCCCAAATAGCCAAATTTTCTTATAAAATTCCCCAACTTTTTTTTTCTTCCCATTTTTGCTTTTTTTTGTTTTTTTTGTTTTTATCTTTATCTTTTTTTTTTTATCTTTACTAATAATAAAGCTGAAAGTCTCTCTCTCTCTCTCTGTCAGGATCTCTGTGACGCGCATAGCACCTAGACCGTTCGACTGATTTTCATGAAATGTAGCAAAGAAACAGTTTGTAGCATGGGGGTGTGCACCTTTAGAAGATTTTTCAAAAATTCGATTTTGTTCTTTTTCTATTCCAATTTTAAGAACATTTTCCCGAGCAAAATTATCATAAGATGGATGACTAAATTACCAAGTTATCATAATGTAGAAACGTAACGTGGGCAAGCCAATCGACGAGAAATTGATCATGCATTATTTGTAAATATACAGGGGAACCAAAATACCTTTTAATTTTCTACTACGGGGAAAGCCGTGCGGGTGCCACTAGTTATAAATACAAGCACCTGACCGAGAGATAAGAAATAGCCAAATTTTTTTTTTACTCGCATTTACTACTCTGCTTCTGTATGTACATTTAAGCTGTGATTTTTGCATATATTTATCCAAGAACATTCTTCATCACACTTATTTTTGCCTGTTTCACGTATCAACTAGTAACTCACGCAGAACTATTAATGCGAATTCCATAGTATAATATTCCACATAATACGAAATGCGAATTCCATAAAGTTGAGCAAAGCTAAACCAACGCTGTTTGATACAAACAATATAACTACCAGATGTCAAGACGCAAATTTAATTACAAAAATTTTTTTCCCCGGGTTTTACCCAAGAAAAAAAAATTTCCCCAAAGAATTCCCCTCAAAACTCATTTCCCCAAAATTTCCCCAGAGAGCACCAGATTTCCCCAAAATGGGGAAATTTCCCCCAATCCGGCAACACTGGAAAGGATACTTAAGAATTGCATCCAGATTTGATGCAGGAAGCTATCGGACCATTACAAAAAATTTTGAAGCAACATAAAATTTATCGTCTGAGAAAAGCAACTTCAGATGCTAAATAAAAATGGATTTTTTTTTTAAATCATAGGATTATTTCCTTATGGTTCGCGCCAAAAAGTGTGAACTAAAATAACTACATGGTTTCTTGATTACAACAGAAAATTACGGTTAATCTTAACATCTTTGTATGCGTAGGTTAAGTCTAAAGCAGCCAATAAAATGGAAATTAAAAATTGCGAGAAGAAGAATATAGGCGGTAAAGTAAAAGCTATTAGTACAAAGCTGTACATTGCCTATTTCTTCTCCCAAATTTTAGAGCGCTGGGTAAAATTTTTTAAATTGAACTTGTATCTCAGAGATTAATGTGTTTTAAATCCGAATTCGGGTACGTTGATCTCAGACCATTTATTTAGGAGGCTAGGTGGGGAGGGAATTTCAGCCCTTAGCTTTAATAAATTAATGTCTTTTCAAACGCGAGTATTTTTATTAAATATTCATTGAGTACACACCATTAAAAAAAAAGGGAAGACATGCAAAATTACAGTTATCAATATGTGTTTTTACTTGAGAATATAAAAAAAGACTACTTCTATAATAATAAATACACTTTTTTTTTAAATTTAAATTCAAACAAAAGTTTTAATTCATTAAAAATGTGGATAGCGTGAATGTGATGAAAATAACTAATTTTGCAATATACTTCATAAAAAATATGGCAGTATTTTTTTAACAAATATTTTTTTAAATTTGTATTTAAATATTAATAACACTCGTAAATATGTTTTCTATTAATATGCAGTTATAACAGAAATAAGTAATTTTGCAATATGCATCATGAAAAAATGTGGCAGTATTTGTTTTTAATAAATTATTTTTTTATTTGTATTCAAATATTAATACCACAGGAAAATAATTTTTCTTTTAATATGCAGTTATAATAATCCAGTTATGCTTAGTTGCATTCATTTTGATAAATATGATATCTTTGAGAGTAAAAAATTGCTTAAACTTTGCTGTACCGCATTAACATTTTTTGTGGATTTATTAGTATATGATTAATATACCGTCATTCTGTTTCAATTACGATTAATTTTGAAACGATTTATTATTGATTTATAATGTACATGTAATGGAATCGTAATGTAATAAAATGCCATTATAATTCTATTATAATGGCATAATATAAATAGCAACAACTTGATGTATCAATCGTATGTAAAACGAGCAAATTTTCATTTTGTATTTCGTGAATTTCGTCAATTTTGTCCAATTACTCCCAGTGACTAGAACGTTTTACGAAAAAAGTGGGAAAAATAGCTACTCTTGCGAAGACACTATTTCTGTTTAAAATATTGTTATACTGTATCATGTGTACGCCTTTTATGCATTGAAAATAAAATAAAAGTAATAAATAAACGTAAATTTCAAAAAGTTTCTGAATATCTTCTGAAATGTTCTCTAAAAGGTGTAAAAAATGCAGAAAAAGGCTTTCAAAATACACTCGGAAATGTTTTTTAAAACTACAGAAAGAGGTTTCTGACATAGTAAGAAAGGTTTTTGAAAATTACAGAAAACGGTTTCCGAAATACCTAAAATCTTTTTTGAAAAATTCATGCACCGTAGCAGCTCTACATATTCAGAAACGTTTCTTCTTATTTTTTTTTTTTTTTTTTTTTACAGTATTGCGGTTGCATTATGCGTACATACATACACAAATATGATTATTTGTACCATCCATCTATTAGTCTATTTACATTATCTATTCACACATACCGGGCCAACCGCGAGTAGACGAAAAGGAGCTCCGTCTACTCGTGGTGGCCCGCAAATGCACACACATAAATGCAGCAACTTTTTTGCTAAACAAAGTTCATTTTGATCAAAAATTTTACACCATATCAAGATTAATTCATATTCTGAAGAAATATTTTTTACACTATAATATTTTGCAAAGTATGAAACTCAGTTTTATGTGTAAAAAGAGCATTATTGATAAAGCATTTAGAATGTACAGAAATGATAACCTTACTACTTCGATGTGCGCATTCTATTTCGTCAAAAGGAATAACTTTTTTCTTTTTCTTAAGAGACGCTTGTTTTGTCTCATTTCGTTCGAAATAAATTCCTAAATTGATACAATAATTTTTCTTTTATTTTTCAAAGTGTAAACAATTAATGAGAAAAGTGCATTAATAAGAAAAACCTCCAATAAAACTGTTAACAAGTGTCAAATTGATATATGTGTACATCATTTTTGTTATAATAAATGATTCTTCTACCACAAATGATATTTTTATAACAAAATTTTAAGAAAAGAAGTCTTAGCCATCTTCGATTTCAAGTTCCATACAATCGATAACAAATGCTGCTTGCATGTGATAAATTGTGCTGTTCTGGATCTCAAGTTGGGACTTGGCGTTTTACTTGGCTGCCAAATCCATGTCGCCAAATGATACTGGCGATCGGTTCACGCTCTGTCAGATAAATTCACTTGGACTAGGAGCGCGCTTAGTTACTTGATAGCGAGAACGAACTGTGATAAGGGAACTTGTTTGCGCGGTATTTCTGCTATGCTTTCATAGCTTGCCAGCGGCTATAAGCTAGTTCTGTGGGGGTATTTTTGGGAAAAGAATTTTTTCCAGTGACATTACGCTACAAGTTCAAAATATGTGTGTTTTGCAGATTATATCAATCATAACACTTTTACCGCTTTTCAAAATGAAAATACAACAAAATGTACAAAACAAATCCATTTTAGTAGCTAAAAAGCATCAATTTCGAACATAGTTAAGAAGCAAAGAAAAGAAAAAATGCTAAAGAAGACGATTAAGTTATTTGTCAACAAAATTCATTTGTAATAGACTTAATTTTTTCAAAAAATGTCATTTTTGTTAAACTACGGAATTGTTTTTAAACTATGCACTCCTAAACATACAATGTTGATGCTCATTCAATTTACAATTTTAAAAAAGTTAAGTGAATGAAAAGCAGCTGTTTTCGAATCATTAAATATTTTTAAGGAAGCGAGAGAGTAAACAAATGAAGAAATGCACTAAGATTATTAATCAATATAAAACTAAAAATATCATTTTAGCTATTATAAATCTATACAACATAACATATATACATATATGTTTGCTTGATGTATGTACACGTGTACTTCAGAATTGAGTATGAAGTTAAAATAAACCAGCATTAAATGCATATTTTTAAGGAAGGAAACATGGAAATACCTCTCAGAAAACAACTAGTTAGAAAAATATTGGTGCAGAAATTTGACGATTAATTTCTATTTAAAACGACGTATTGAAATTACTTTATTAATTTTAATGTTTTTTGTAACAAAATTGCACCGTGTTTTTTGTATAATAGCATAGTAATTTTATTACCATGCAACTCATAAATAATTTCGTCGATCAATTTAGGGAATTGGCGCAACTCATAGCAAAGCACAAGAGGGGAAAATAAAATCTCATTCCGAAATCAAGTTTTGCAATAGCTTAGCTGTGCAATGATTTGTAAATTTTCAAAACTCAATGTCACAGATGCAATTTTAGGAAAACGTGGAAACGATTTGTCAATACCCGCACCCCTACAAAACCATTTGCTTACCTTTGCAATCATACAATAGCCTTTACCTTCCAAAACATGTTGCAAGATGAACTGCAAGTATGCGATTGTCTTTCACCACGGCTCACCAGAAAACAGTGCAGATTTTGATTTAGCAATACTGAGGTTAGTGGCCAATTTATAACACTTAATTTCCAAGTATTATACTTCTATACTGCGACGGTCCGAGCCAGCAGCACGCTGTTTCCCCGGGACCCCGTGTTGTCAAGGAGACGCAATGACGCAAGCCTGAGATGGTGTTGTCATGGTTACCACGGTGGTGGTACCCTTAAAGCGAAAATAAAAAGAATCCAGGGAAAAGCCCTCTATCGATGGCGAGCGCGGGTTTTCAATGTCAAGGTTGACATCGGCTAGACTAAAAGTACACTGTAATTGCATAACTCGAAATCCGCCATCTTTGGCCTCAACAGCCGACTACAAAGAAAAAAGCATTTAGAAAGAAATAAGGAAGTTCAATTAGAACTTCATTTTCTTTCACAAGGATAGTTTTGATAGATTTCAGTACACATTTTATGAGTTCACTTTGGAAGATGTATTGAGATTTTAAATTTTTTTTTCAGAGAAATTCATTTTTCTCTCTGTTCAATTATTTTTTTTCGCTCTTTTTTTTTCCAAAATTTCCTAGCTGTTTTAAACCAAATTTCTTAATTACCTTTAAAATGTGGCACGAAACTGCATTCTCTTTTTAAATTCGATGCTTTATTTATTTATTTATTTATTTTATTTTATTTTATTTTTATTTTTTTGACTTCAAAAAATATATCATTCTTTTAAAGAACATTTTCGAAAGAGATTAGGGAAAACGGATTTTTTATGGTTCTTATTGTTTAAAACTTTTGGGTAAAATATGAAATTATTTTTGGTTCTAAACAGTGTTTGGTTGATGAACTACCCAATTTTCATCTTCGATTCAGGTAGGTACAAAATCCGAGATGTTCAATATTACATATGATGCCTAATTAATTGTAAAGTTCTTTTTTTTTTCTTCCCAAAGTTGGTTTTTCTTTATTTTCGGGGTTTTAGCTTGATTCTTTTTTGTGTTTTCACTCCTTATTTTTTTCTTCATTTTTTTTCTTTGTTAACTTATGGAAAAAAATGTTAATCAATTCGCACGCAGGTATGATAAATGAACGGATCGATATTCGTGTGACATTTATAGGTGCTTTAGATTGTCGAGAAAAAAATAGTCTCTTCATTTATTATTATTATTTATTTTATTATTTGTTTGCAATCAGAAGTAGGTAATTTTTCAGTTGTTCCTCTTTTTCTAAATACATATTACTTATGTTTGAGTAAAAACGAGGAAAAACCGCTAGGAAGAAGGACATAGAGCTCGAACGTGTGCCTATGCTAATCGTTCAGACGATTTTTGAAAGCTCACTTACTATTTTGTTTCAGATGTTAATTTAAAGGTGAGCAAGAGCGGTCGCAGTATTGTAGTCATTGTGCACAAGATGGCTGATAAAAGGACTTGCCGCATGAAAAGAAATTAAAGGAAGCCCAGATGCTAGGGAGAATACACGGATGATTTCCCTCTTATCTGTCCAAATAGGGGAAAAGGATGAATTGCTCTTCGTGCTCTTTTGCATTCAAGATCTAGATAGGAGTGTAACAAAGCGCTTGTTCAGAACTAAATGAGCCTACTTTCTCATATTTTAATTTTTTTCCTAAACTTGTTAATATTCAAAATCTTTCCAACTATAATCTTTAAAATAATTGCACAGGGAATTTTTTTTTTTTATCTTGCTGCGAAAAGGAGTAATAAATCATAATGAAAAAAATGTCAAGTACATTATCCCAAACTGATAAAATGCTATATTTGAGTGAATTCTGGCTTTTGATATCGTTCAATAGGCTTGTTTTAAACTTAAGCCCATTTTTTTCAATATGTATAAGTGCTGAAATTTGGGAGAAAATAAAACGGAGAACAGAATTTCTCAGCAAAAACTTCATGAATAAAAATTTTAAAACTGAGGGATACAGAAAATGCATAAAGCAAAAGCAGTGTGACATTTTTCTTTTTTCGCACAGTCAAATCTAGAACGGAATTTTTTGGAAATACTATCCTTGAAAATTCTGTAAACTTTTTAATCGTTGGCAAAAAAACATAAAAGAAATACTAAAAGAGAAGAATGATTCACCATTCTTCTCTTTTTTTCTCCATGGATTTAAAAATATACTTGAGAATAATTCAAAAGTTTATCCATCCCAAATCATTTGTATCAGAAACAAAATAGTTTGCGGGTTTTCTTTCGTGAAGATAATTAATTTCCAATCTAAGTCTACAAAATAATAATAATAATAATAATAATAAATTAATAAATAAATAAAACATTTTTTTTTTCAATTTCTTGACAGCAAATTCATAAATATTTCCAGACACCGAAGCGTCATTGCTCAATGATCAATTGGAGAAAATTAATTTCATTGGTATTACTGGCTTTCGCTTTGAATTCCTCTCAGAAAGCATGGGAAATATATTTTAACAGTTAAAAAACAAACTTTAAGAAAATCAAATCAAAGAAATATTTTTTGTACACGCTGCTTGACAAAATAAGTACGTCAATGGAGTATTTGCGACGCACATCTGCATATCCATTCAGAATCTATTTAATGCTCAAATTTCTGCGTATGAGAACCTAATCTCAATGGTTTTCTTTTTTTTTTTTTTTGAGTTGTTTGAAATTAAACGGAATATTATTCAAATCGGAAAAGGAAAGACAGAGAGAGCGATTTTTTGAAGCCAAAATAAATAAAAAAGTTATGTTCCATCAGGACTATCTCCTCAAAAATTATTACTCAGAGCGATGGGAGGGAAGAATGGCAACGAAGAGTTACAGATGTATAGACGCATATTTTCCGATTTCTAAAAAGCGTACATTAAAAAATTTCATTTTGAAGGGTTTATTGCTTTTTTTTGATCTATACTTTTCCAGTGATATTTCCACCAGATTGAAAGCTTTCGTCCGTAGCTTTATTTACTTTTACTTCTCTCACTCTCTCTCACACAAAAAACCCTTTAGGAAAAGTAACCCAAAATCGAAACTTGGTGAAGAATGCGGGTATGTAATGAACTTTTTTTTTCCTCATTAGCAAAAAACTTTACTCTATACATCATTCCAGCTACCCCCACCTGTAGGTATTATCTTAGCTTGACTGTCCAACGAAGTGATTCCAGCATTTGTCTTAATCAGCTGTGATTGCAACTATCGCTGCTGCATTGTCACTTGTCACTGAATCTGAAGGCCGCCCGACTCGCTTTTCCGCCAAGAGCTTTTTCCTTTTACAGATGAAGATTCGGATTTTTTTCTCTCTTTAATCAACTTCAATTGATGCATCAATGAATTTAATCTGTATTGTTTTGATAAAAACTAAAGAGCGTGAGTTCAGGTTAAAAAAAATCATCTATCAGATTGATTCATTAAGCAACGCAATATTTTTTTTTCTATATTTGTTTTTTGAAAACGTATTGTTGCGTACTTCTATCATAGACTATGAAGAGAGACCAATAAAAGTAGTAGAAGAAGCGTTCAAATCTTTTATTTGATTTGTATATTTTTCCCAATTGTTTAAACTTTACAAGTTAGTTCTCGTCGAAGTTGTTTGGTCCACTGTATTCTTTCAATGCAGCAAAAAATTCTTTTGCACATCTATACCTCGTTCCCCTCGTCTTTTGTAGTTCACATTGTTAGCATTTTTATTTATCTTTTCTTGGCAAAGCGTTCTCTAACATGAATTTAACCTACTTGGCTGCACTTCATTATGAAAGCTAAATTAAAATGTATAGGAAAGTGAAAAGTAAAACAAAACTGCTAATAGCATGGTATATAGTAGATATAGAAGCTTATTAGTCACATACATTACGGCAATAACTCTGGTTTTGCTTTGCTGCCTTATCAATTTCTTTGCAGCTAATGGAGTACTTACGCAACACACACATACGCACGCGCGCGTGCACTGCACATGCACACGCCTATAGATATACATGCATGCATTCATACATACATTTTATATACATTTTAAAATAATGTGTGTATGTGTGTCTGTATATAGAGAAAAAACATCGCTAAGTGGAGACATTCCTTTCTTACGTCAATGTAACTTCATTTCAGATGTTGAGCCCTATATTCTTCAGAACTTATGTTCATGCTTAAATAGCTGAAATTGCGCGAATCTCTAAAAAGAAGAGAAGTTCAGAAGCTGAGCTCCCGTGAACTCCCACGTAATTTAAGCCCTGGTCGCACCAATATTTCTCCTAAAACTGACAAACCACAGTCCGCAAACTTTAAGAATTTGCTATAAATCTATTATTTTTTCCCAACAGACATTGTTGAAATTATTTGGAGTCGGAGCTGTGGCAGTGAATCGAACTCCCCGAACTCATAAATCACTCAAAATTACACAGCCGCCTGTCCGAATGGCCAAAGGTGGGGTACACGGGAATGCATCCACCCCACGCATTATGGACATCGCCGCCACTGTACCGCGAATTAATTTCGCCTTCCAGCGCCGAGGCCAAAAATTACCGGTCTCGGAAAGGTTGCAGAGCGCATGATTAATTGGGCGCCTCTGTCTTTCGGGAGAAGAGGCTTGCCGAAAGTCAAAGAGGGAAGACTTGAACTATAAACACGGCAGAGATGGAAAGAGGGCGGAAGCCGCATTTCCAAAGAGTGGAAAATAACAGAGATCGGCCCTCTCTTTTTCCACTGTTGCCCCGTTATTATTCGGCAGAAAACGCGGACTGAGGAATTTGCGCAAAACATTCCATCGGATGGTAAAGATTGGCGCTGGACCGCAAGTAGGTGTTCCTGGTCACTTGTTAATGGCAGTTAATGAGCTGAGTAGAAAACATATATGTTGCTATGGTAAAACTGTGGTAGGGGAGACAGGGGTGCCCATTCCCCCATACCAAGGGCGCAATTCCTCCCCCCCCAGATACCACAAAGATCACTCAAGAGTAAGCTTCCAAATGCCCCCCAAACACCCCCTAAAAATCTCAATCGTGCAATCTGCATCACGCCCCCCCCCCCCCGCTCCAAGTGGGCACCCACTTCCTGTGAGACAAGTAGATTTCCTTTTCTTTTTCTTAAGAAATGAAATCCAAGTACGCAATTTTTCGCACAGGTATATCATGTTATAACACGGTCGGTACAGGTATATCATATTACACTGCCGTGAGCAGGTAAAGGACAGTAACCGAATATTCTTCATTTCTTTTGCATTTTTGTCATTTATTATACGTTAGCTTCACTGTACACGCTTGTTTATTTGTTTTGTCCTGCCAAAAAAAATTTAATGCAACGTTTCCCTATTGTTGGTATTGAATCCAAAATGTGTTTCTTCAGATATCTTGAAAACTCATTTATGCAGATACTGCCATTTACCTACCCACGGCAGTATAATACACGTCGTTTGATTTCTGACAAAAGAAGTGTTGGAGCCCTATAGACTTCAAACCTTACTTTTGTATAGACTGTAGAAAAAGTCTGAAATTTTACGGTAAAAAGTACACGCATCTGTGTTGCCAGTCCTTTTTAAAATAAAAATATTTTTCTACTTTGAAATTTTTCAGTAAAACTAGCTGAGCTGAATAAAAAGAACGAGACACAAGTAGCGGGATTCGAATGCACCTTCTCATTATTCGGATAACTATGCGCTAACCCCTTTTACAAATAGAAATAGTTTTAGAGTTTTATAATTAGAATCTTTTGATCAGCTGTGGAGACATTTTATCGATTATTTCTTCATCATCATCTTTATCATCGTCATCGACAGCGGGCAGCAAGTCTGATATTTAAGGAATTCGTGGTGTAATGAGGTGATATATGCGTTACCAACTTCTGGAAAATTTTCAAGAAAAGTGTCAGCAGCTCTAGTCCTCAATTGTCATGAAGGAAGATTGGACGATCAAATGAAACCCCTCTCGCAGACAATGGACAGTAAGGCAGTACAAAAAGAATGCCAGAGAGCTATAAAACTAGTTTATACTGAAAGAATAGAAATCCCCCCTTCCAGAAAAAAAAAAAGTTTGCGTGAGTCTTGTACGTGAAAAATTCTTTTGATCTGTTTGTGGAAAAATGTATTAAGCGGACTTTCTGAGAAAGTGTAACGTAAAATCCGAAATATTTTAACATGGTCAGTATAAACTTTTCCTGGGACCAGCAGAAAATGTCGTCGGAAGCGGGATAACTGAAACGGACAACGTAAAATCGGGGTTTTACTATCAGGGATTCATCATTACCGGAGTATCCATATCAGGGGGTGGGGATCATACACACACACACACACACACACACACACACACATATATATATATATATATATATATATATATATATTAGGATGGGTCGATTTTGACTTTTTTTTGAAATCGAAAACGCCTGTGGTGGGAAAAGTTGTGTATTGGCATCAAATGCTCGCATAAATTTTTTTTTGGAAATCCAAAATATATTTAGATCCCCCGCCAGCCCCTTAAAGTTTGGCCAAATATTAAAAAATTGACATTTTTTAATTTTTTTTTAAAAATCTTATGTATAATATTTTGTATCGCCTATGGTGGGAAAAGTTGTGTATTGACATCTAATGCTCATATAAATTTTTTTTTGGTAATCAAAATATATTTAGATCCCTCACCAGTCCCTTGAAATTTCACCAAATATGGAAAAATTGACATTTATTTGCTATTTTTTAAATTTCTCATGTTTGATTTTTTTAATCATCCGTAGTGAAAATGATTGCCTAGTAAGATTCTTCACTCATAAGTAATAATAATAATAATATTCAAGCTCCGCTCAACCGGTGAAATTTGGAATATTTTCATAATTTTTAAAATCTTGACGTTTTAAAGCAAAAATTTTATCCAACACTTTTTTTTAAAAAAATTTAAGCATTTTTATAGTTTATTTTTCTATAATAACACTATAAAATTCTTTAGGATTAAAACATAGGTATAAAAGATTAAAGTACCAGAAGATCGTCGTCGCAGTTTTACAGCAGCTCTTCGGTCATTTTCCCGAAGTATTAGGGAAAAATGACTCAGAATTCACCTCGGAGTTTTTTGTAATAAAGAATTTTTCCACCTTATACATTGCTTTGTTCTCAAATTTTGGCATTAATTTTCGGGAAGCCAATGTTGTATGTATAAAGCCATCATGGCGTGTTGCTCCACAAACAGATAAAGATGCTTCTGTCACCAACTTAACTGCTCTTTCTATATCGCTTGTGTATGACATGGTGAATTCCACAACTCACTTTCAATAACGTCACCCGTTTCAGCTACTTTCTCAATTTCCGCATTGGGTATATGATTGGTAAGTCGAGGGTCGGTAAGGACACAATTTTGCAAATTTATCAATTCTGTATAGTCTTTTGCTTGAAAATTTAGAGGTGGAATGACAAAATCACGAACAGTTTCATTAGTAAGAGTTCGGGCCTTCAGGATTGTTCTGTAGCCTAATTTCCTTACTGAGGATCGCGTGCCGTTGATTATGGCTATCAGCAGGTTTTCTGGATGACCAAAAAAAAAAAAAAAAAAAAAAAAACCATTTCTTTATATAACAGGGTCAACTACTGATTTCAGATCATCGCTAGATATCTTGAGTAGTGGATAACTTCCCAAAGATGCTGTGCACCGGCTGTGCATGAGGGCTCAGTTTTAATCAAAAAACAAACTTTTGTATACACTTTTATAATGTATTCTATAATAGTTCCTATTTCCAGCGATGACTCTTTTGTACCAACATACAAACGAAGTACTCTGTTTGCTGTTGTAAGCCACCTAGCATGAGATAGCTTTCCTGGTGATTTGGTGGACAGTGATGTTGAACCATTTCCTGAACATATTGCTTGACATAATTGATACAAGTATCTTTGGTCAGTGCTAAGTCTGTCTGTATCAACTGTTGGCAAATCAGAAGCGATTTTTTTAAAGTTGACAATTGGAAGCTGCTCACATGTGCCAAGAAGCTTCCCTATAGGACCATTATATGTAAAAGGACCTGTAGTGCTTCCATCAAGATGCCGTAACAGAAAGCGTAAAGGTAGCTCATTGGCGTGCAATTTACATATGAGCCACTGCAACGGCCTCTTTAAATGCAGCTCAGTCTTATTACACCACCTTTCACACCAGTATTGACTGCTGCTCCATCTGATCCTACTGCAATTAAATCCACATTAGATACTTGGGTTGTTTTTAAATAGTCTAATATGCTTGATAACACTTCATTCGCTGTACCAATTCTTCTGCTCTGAATTTTTTGTTACGATTCCTATTTGGTTCATATATGCTTGGCTAAGAGCTAAGAACAGGCCAATTTGTCAGACTGGGGGTGGGTGATTTAAATAGTTTCATTATATCACAGAGAAGAGGAAAAATAAACATTCGGAGGAATCACACCATCTGTCTCTTTGACAGTTAAAACTAAGCAGAAGGAGCAAAGAAAAAAAAGGCAAAACGCGCAATTTCAGATTCCCGGCAGGGGTGGTATATGTAATATGATATGATAATTATTTTGTTCACAAACAAAGGGTCTTACTATTTACTATTTACACCAGAGGTGATTAAAAAAAATACATAAGAAATTAAAAAAAAAAGTTTAAAAAAAGTCAATTTTTACATATTTAGCGAAACTTTAGGGACCTGGCAGAAGGTGTAAATATATTTTAATTACTAAAATTTTTTTTTATGAACATTAGATATCAATACACAACTTTTCCCACCACAGGCGATTAAAAATATTATACATAAGATTTTTTAAATTTTTTTTTTAAAAATGTCAATTTCTACATTTTTGGTTAAACTTTAAGGGGCTGGCGGGGGATCTAAATATATTTTGATTTCCAAAAAATTTTTTATGCGAGCATTTAATGCCAAAACACAACTTTTCCCATATATATATATATAAATATATATATATATATATATATATATATATATATATATATATATATATATATATATATATAAGTTATTTATAGATACTTTTATCTGCAGCAATCAGTCTTTGGAACTGAGTTACCGAAGCGTACCTAAACTTTAACATAAATGACAAATTTCCGTTCTCTCATCTGTGCTATGCAGTATTTTTGGAGTAATACGTTTTTCGGAGATTTCTTCGCTTCAACTAATTGCCTTTTCCTTCCTTCTTTTTCACGACCAGACATGTGTTTATTTTAAGCTACATTGTACGAACTCGAAACAAAAGAACACCGTGTTCCGGGAGGAATGCGCTAATTGAAGGTGAAGTTGCCAATGGCGACGAAGACATCTGCACGATCGCAGTTTCTTACTTCAAAAATACACATATTTTTAATTTCAGGTTGATCATTGCGGTTTGAAGAAGGGGGAGGTTGCCATAATTAGATTCTTCCCGTGTTATTGTTTGGGTCGCGTAATTGTCGGTGGCCTTGACAGTTGCGGTTGGAGTCGAGTTTGTTACGTGCATGTTTAGCGACAATTTATGGATGAAAACTCGCTAAATTGCTTTTGCGGTTGCACATATTTTTGGAAAACTGATGTGATGAGGTTATTACAAGAGCTTTTTCTACAGAAATTTTCTGCAAAATTGCTTAATGGTAGTATTTCCTCAACTTTGATAACTGTAGTGCTATCGCTTGAATTCATTGCCGTGACACACCTTTAATGCTCACTCAACAATAGTGCAAGCATGGATGGTTTGACCATTAGGGATGTTCTACTTACCTTATGTTTTTCACATTTGAATATTTCAACAAACAGTACTAATCTGATTTTTCTTGCATCTGATGCGAATGATAGAACAGATCCGGATGCTTTAAGTTCTTCATTTAGCTACATCTCCTAATTTATCTACTTGGATAGTAAATTTACCGTCAGCATCTTCTTTATCAATATCTGTAGGTTTCAAAAATTAAATCTATTTCTTTGATTCAACACTTTTCCATTGCATGTGAACATAAAGAAATCTTTTCGGAAGTCCAAGAAAAAAAAAGACATTTAGTTTGACAAGGAATCAGACAATTTTCACAGTTCAAGTAACAAAGATGACAACTGCAAAGACTCCCGAACTAACAAACCAGCACTGAAAATTGAGATTTCGTTTAACAAAAGTTAGCGCTAAATAGTTTCTTACACTTGATTCAATGGATGAAAGTAAATGATATTTTTTTACATAACAATTTTCCGAGTCTCGATACATGTCGGTTTTTTTAAACTCAGGAAAGGAAGATGTTGCAACATTATCCAAAAGAGATGTCCTTAAGCTCCTTTATCTGATGATTAATGGAGTCTGGTTGCCTCTAATAGCGTTTCTTGAGACGTTTAATCACAGGTGTGAGGTTTTAATAACTCTTACTTCCTGTTGTGTCAAACCTCCCTCGAGTGGAGAGATTCGACCCAGTTTGTATGCTCTTGAAAAATCACTAATTGAAGTTGGATAGTTGATAATCCAAATGAAATCAGACAGTGGGTAAATATGCAGATAATTACAAGCGAACAAATAATGCAAATTGAGAAGTTTGGTTACTTTAAGAGAAAAATAAAAAATTGATTTCGCGAAAACTGAGTCAAACCGTATATTTACTTTTCGTGGAGCTAAGCTAATAAAGAACGCTGCTTTAAAAGATAAATTTAAGCTGCCGTTTTATTTTATGAATTTAATATTTAAATTTTAGCGTGAATTAAAATAGAAAATATGACTCACAAAATATTTTAATAAAACAGAGAATAACCAAGTAAAGTCAGTGGTTTCCAACCTTTTTGTACTTCCGTCTTTTATTTTTATTTAAAAAAAATTGTCATTTCTCCTTCAATTTTCATAAAAAATTTCATTTTGTAAATAATTTATTTATTTATTTTTTAATTCAAATAAAAAATTGTGTACCATATTTTGTGTCTTTCACGCTTTTCTACTCCAAAATATTTATTAACTAAATATAATGATATTCTTTTAAAAATTAATTTAACCCGCTATAAGTTTTATAAAAGCTCAAAAAATACCCGGGTGAGGGGAGCATATTTTATTATTAGCTTTTGTTATTTACTTTGTTGCTGGTGAATGGGAAAAATTTCTCAACTGCTGCCAAAGGAAAAAAAACAGCAATTTTAAAGTTTTTTTGTTAATATAGATAAAAATTTCATTTCAAGAATGAAATTAAGCAAGCACATAAATTTTTAGATTTTAAAACTTTTCAAATGAATTAGGCTTTTAAAGCTTTCCTAGATCCAGTGCGATTCACCCTATACTTGTTTTAACGTTATTAATGGGTTGTTCGAAATCTATCAAACAATGGCGTCATTGAACTATATCCCCATTTCTTTTCAGTCACTGAGCAGTGTAGGCACGTGGCCTGCACTACTATTTGCTCTTGAACTGGAGCGCAGAAGCGAGGATTGAACTGTTTTATTGAGCTGTAACACGTTGGATCATTTTATTTTTGCTTTCATTGGAAAATTTTCAATTGATTACTTGTATTTTCTGTTCAAGTAGTTCGGACTCAAACTTTATATTGATGATAGGAATAGTCACTCAATATATTTCTCCTTTAATAAAAATATTGGCTTTTATGTTAACTCTATTCAATAAAGAATAAAAATTAAAAGGAAATATTTTAGCATGTGGTCCATTCATGGGAACCAGTTGCTATGGATGGGCCATTGAGTTTCCATCGATGGACCATAATAAATCAAACCCATAGCTATTACAGAAGTTAAACAAACACTACAAAAATTGATAAGTTATTCAAAAAGAGAAAATTAGCTTCTAAAAATTATTTTTTATCACAGGAAAAAACATGGAAACCTTCCAGGACTCACATCGCAACACAGCTGTTTTCACCACACCTCACTCACCACTTGATATTTTGTAACATGTAACTTACTCTTTTTAGATAAAATTTCATGGGGCCTCTTTTGAACAGATGGGAGTCCTGTTTCATCCAAGTTCAAAAACTTTGATTCACAAAGATTTTACTTGACGATAAGGATTTTGCTATAGCACATTGCATGCCCTCAGTTAGTCACAAGCTTTATTTCACTTATTTTGGTTTTTTTTCGAACAACAAACGTATTTGAAACTGTCTTAAAATTTACTTTAACAAATACTGAATCGGCAACACAAGTTTTTAAGTTGAAAGTATAAAAACTGAGGAGAGTTAAATGAGCCACTTTGTTAGTTGGTTCATTCATAGAAACACATAGCGGTTCAATGATAGCGTCATTTTGAATGTTGTCATAGTTGTCACTGCTGTGACGAGTCGTGATGAAACTTTAAATATGGGGAATTGTACTTGAAAAAGTACCCTTTTTTAGTCAATGTTCCCATTTAGTTGTTCAGTAATATTCAAAGCATGTAAAAACAAAATGTAAATGTCATTCATTAGCAAGTGAACAGTAGAAATCTCATTTGGACACTTAATAATATGATGTATTGATTTCAAGCTCCTTGACGATTCTGCATTGGACTATTTAGAGACAAAAGAAGACACAAAAACTGATTTCGTGCTTTAGAAAGCTCTGGTGGGAAAAATATCTTCAGTCTAGTCATGGAATCTGTTCATTGAAGGCAACCTTCCCCTACATGTTAGTTAAATACAGGTTTTAATATACAGGGGTGATAATAGAATAAAGCAAAATTTTCTGAAGACAGCGTGAAATTTTAGGAAACTCTGAGAAAACTCGACCCTTCTCCCCCTCCCGTAAAAATCTCATCTCTGCAAATATGCATACAAAAATAATTGAAATCATTGGGGGAAAAAAGATTTTAAAATTTTTTTTTTTTAAATAATATTTTAGTTTTATTATGTGTTATCAGCCCAAAAGTTCTAGAAACTGCAACCAAATATTTTCGGAATTTTCGAAAATTTCGGACTACAAACACCCCTGTTTGCATAGGAGCTCACGAGAGTTGAACTCATGCACTTCTTTTCAATTTTGTTCAAATTTTAACTTTTTATGCGAAGCTCAATCCACTTAAGCTCAGAAATAAATTGTAGGGATTGTAGGACTTCAGCACTTTTTTTGATAAAAACTAAGCCGTGTGTTAAATATGTTTGAAACTCTTCACATTCGAATAAATTTTGCCCGAATGTGCACCATGTACTGAGACATCTTCATGTTACTTTCATTTTTTCCCACTAACATCTAAATCCATTATCATTAAATATTTGTTAGATGATCAACAACACAACAGTTGAAAGAAAATAGCTAGAAATCTTTTGTCTAAAAAAGGTATAAAGAGTTTTACAAAAGGTGCCCCCAATCAGCCCTCGACTCTTCCTCTCTAAATCCAAAAAAAAAAAAAAAAAAAAAAGTGTAAAATTTATTGCAAAGCACCTAATTCCAGTAATAAAATGAATAGAACTAAATAATATAATCAGATAAATTGATAATTATTTAATTACTAACGCAATCGAATTTCAGCCAACTGCGTTCAGTAAGATTTTTAAATGCTTGGATAAAATTTTCAAACTAAAAGGGGGAAAAAAACCCTTAAAAATTCCACGAATATCAACATCAGTAGGCGTACCTGCAACTCACGTGATTAATCGAGGCTTAGGGAAGAAAAATGGTTGGTCGCAGCGTAACAGGTGATTATTAGTGGATGGAAGAGTTAGGAGGGGGGGGAGTTCGTATCAATAATTTCGGCGTGAACGTTTTTTTAAGCGACATTAAATTAGCATCACTAAACCCGTGGAGCTTCTGTTTTTTCGACACGCAAGAACCCATTATCCCTAACCTCGGGAACTCCATA
The DNA here is from genome assembly GCF_026930045.1 of Uloborus diversus. Classification (NCBI taxonomy): domain Eukaryota; kingdom Metazoa; phylum Arthropoda; class Arachnida; order Araneae; family Uloboridae; genus Uloborus; species Uloborus diversus. The sequence continues at coordinate 57,993,223 of NC_072731.1, read as the reverse complement.
TTTTATACCGAAAAGGACTCCTTATTTACAATTATCCGCCATTATTATTCACGGACGTCCGAATTAGAAATATTCATCTTCCTTCTTGTTTTTGACAACGCATGGATTCATGGCTTCCACTCTCTGCTGATCGCAGGCGTAATTATACGATGGGTTCTTTTTGTGTTTCTGTTTGTTTGAATTTTTATCTCAGCGTAAACAAGTCAAAAACTGATAATCGTTTCATTATTTCACTCACATGTAAGGGATGAGCTCTGAATGGTGGCTGGATCGTTTTAAATAGTATTGCCGGTTTTGTTTAGCAGCATGTAATTTGATTTTTATCTCGCAATTCGGGGAAGCGACTCTGTAATTTCGTAAAAACCTTGCACAACAGGTTAAAAAATGAGTGAAGGAAAGAAGTTTCGCCAAAATTCGTTCTTAGAAGGAGTTTTTCTCCATTTTTTATTTGAAATGAAACAAAACGTGCTGTAGAGTTTCCCGATTTCTCAAGAAGTGGGTCGCACGGTTTGGCAAAAATATAGAGATTAGCAGTGTCGTTCTTTTTAATCATCAGCTCATCTGTGGATCGGTCATATTTTTTGCATGCTCATTGGACTCCCTCATTTGAACGACGGTGTTCGTTATAAAAAGTTACGGTTGATCTCTCTGCGAAAGTTACTCACGCACATTGAAAATCTATCATTAATATCCTTTTAAGAAGATCATCTAAAATTAGCCAATAGTAAGAAAATGTCGATAAAATTATATCGATAAAAATTAAAATATTTGTTTTAGGTTTAGATGTTTTGAGCAATTATAATCCATTTTGTGAGATACTTCTTGGTGACCGAATGGTAAGATATTAGTTTTCCATTCCAAAAGTCGAAGTTTATTTCGTACAAATTTAAATGAATACATTTTATTTCATTTAAAGTAAAATATAAGTAATAATTAAAAAATAAGTAAATAAAATTGACGTGACGGCAAAAAATTAGCAAAATTCATCTTTAAGGACGGTATTCAGTAAGTTTTTCATTCAAATGTTCAATGCTACAAAAATAGCTACAAAATAGTAATGCTACAAAAATAGTAATACGAGTAAAGTACAAAACATGAAATTACGTTAAATAATTCATGTAATACGTGAAATACACCGCCAGCTTTTTCACGTATTTCTGCTTTAGCCCTGGCTAATGGGCGGTAATTTACTGAATAAATTCACGTAACAATTCTAAATCAAAATAACGTATCTCCGAAAGAGAGATAGAGAAGAGAAAGAGAGAGAACAATGAACAATGAAATAAATATCATCGTACAAAAGGACGGTCGCTTGTTTTTTAGGGCACCGTTCATTTTAAGGAGTCGGTCGTTTAACCTCTTCGTTCATAAACGACGCATTTCTACAAAAATATGACAAAGTTTTAAGTCATCCTTTCATAGTTTTTGGAAAATTATAAGAAGGGGGAGGGGGGGGGGGGAGGTAAAACATATCATAATATCATCTTACGTTTAAAATATACCTGTAATAATAACAATAATAATAGCCAATTGTATGATAAAAATTAAAACAAAAGGGGAAGGGACAGAAGAAATGGAGAAAAGTTCAATTACTTTTCACATAATTGTAAACTCCATGAAAAATTAAAAAAAAAAAAAAAAAAAAAAAACACTTACAAAACATTAATACAACTTTTGGGCTCAATTTTGGAAGTTGGTGCAAAAATAATGCATAAAATTACATGCAAACATTAATTAATTGAAAATATGATTTGAAATAGATGCACTTTTGCAAAAATTCCTTTCAACTGAAAACGTTTGCATAAATTACATTAGTAACAGCACATTATCGTAACGATAACTATTCCACGTTCATAATTGTACGCTTCCATAAAAAATATGTCTAGAAGTAGTATAGTAAAGTAGCATTCAAAGAATAACTTTAGCTTTTTCTTTAAAGTGTAGTTTAAATGGTAAAAAAGTATTACCAAAAACGTAACTAAAGCACTAATTCAAAAAAAAAAAAAAAAATAAATAAATAAATAAAAAAAATAAAAAAAAATAAAATAAATAAATAAATAAATAAATAAAATAAATGAATAAATAAATAATTAATTTTTTTTTTAATTAAAAAAAAATTGCAAGAACGGTTTTGGGATTAGAAGGAAACTTTTTTTCAATGCATAAAGATGTGAGCTCATGGATATCAAAACATCAAAACATCCAGCAGAAGTGGGCTTTTTCTGATTATTTTGGTATCAAGCAACCAAAAAAAAAAAAAAAAAAAACGTTCCAGAGAGCACTTTTTGTTAGTAAGTTCCAAAACACATTTTTTTTCTGTTGAGACATTAAGACGGTCGCCGAATGAGTAGTTTGTCGCCAAGCCGTCGAGCGATGTTAATTCTCAAAAAATGAATAAATTCTGTAAAAGTTGTTTCTCTGCCTGTGTAGTGTCTTTCAGGGAAAGCAAGCTACCCTCCTTGTATTTGTTGCTTCTTTCTCTGATTAGAATAAAGAAGCGCATGAGACACTTCTTTTCTTTCTTTCTTTTTCTTTAAAACATGAGTGAATCAAAGAAAAATTCATATGAATCAGACTTTTTTTTTGTAAGCAATCTTATTTGTCGTTAGTTGTTTAAGTGCTGGAACAATTTTCTGAAATAAATATCATTGAAACATCTTTTTTTAAGAACCAAAAGTAATAAGAAAATGACATCAAATTAAAATATACGGGTATATAATCAGAAGCCGACAAAAAATTATACTCCGGGAAATAATTTTCGGCGCCAATTAAAATATTTTTCTGAGATTATACGATCATTCAGTGAAACCTGGCGTCTGAAAGATTGCTGTTCTGAAAGCACAAGTCGCCAAGGTATATTTTTAGGTGATCCGAGTGAATTGACGCTCTGGATTTGTTAGATCCTGTATTTAATATAGATTCATTGTTGAAACATACAGAAAGCAAGTATTTTCTACGAAAACCTATTACCTGTTTTCAATTTCACATTATTTTCCAGCAATTAAACTTTGAAAAAAAAAAAAAAAAAAAAAAAAACCGAGTCATATGGAACTTGGAAAGCGAAAATTATTCAAGCGAATCCCACCATTTTACTGAATTTCACTTTGATGTTTGCTACTACAAGCTACTACTAGCAGTATGATTGTACATTATTACTAATAGTGCTGTCGCATTATTTTATAACTAAAACAGTTAAAATAACTACTATAATGAGCACGCCATTTGTACTTGTTCCGCAGAATTAAAAAATTTCAACACATATTCGTTTATTTATTTATTTATTTTTTTGGCATTAACATATGGATTTAATTAACTTCAGTATAAAAACTTTAAAGCAGCCATTCCTCACATAAGGCCCACGTCCAGAGAGGTTTTTAATGCAAAAATAAATCGATGGAAGAAAGAAAGAAAGGATGAAAAAAAAAAAAAGAGAAACATCATCTGCTCCCCCCCCTCCAACCTCCCTCTCTAAGAAACCCCCGTGAAGTCCATGTTAAATTGATTGAGCGGTGCGCATGAGACTAGAAACTAAAATAGAAACAAGAGCTATGAAGTTGATTATAACAGGAAAGAAAATTGTTGAGAGAGGAAACAGAAATCAAATCAGAAACCTACACAAAAGTGAAATTCGATTCAACAACACAAATTGACGTCATTATCCGGTTTTTGATTTTTCGTGTAATTAGAAAAATGGTTTGATTCTGGTTACTTCATTTTAACCTTAATTCTTTAGAATATTGCAATTTGAGATGCATTTACTTAACGAGGTAAAAATAACAATTACTAATATTTTGAAATATGTTCAAAAGGTGACTTTCATGTTTTCTTTTTCATAATGTCTAAATTATGAAATTTTAAGTCTCAAAAGGTTTGTGCATGATTTGTGCCAGTAAAAAACTGGCATTACAAGCTATACCCTTTTTTTCATGAGAAACAGTGTTTGGAAATTATTAAATTATTCTTCAAAAAAAAAAAAAAAAAAAACACTCTGGCTTGAGACGATTGACAAATTATGTACGTTCAGCAAAGTACTTTTTTTACATGTTGGAAAAAAAGATTCGCGGATGTGAAAGATAAAACAATATACAGGTTTGTATAGATATACCAGGGTCTGATTTTTTTTCTGGAATATGTTCAGATTTGAAGAATAAGAAAGATAAAAATAATACTCGTAGAAGATAACTGTTCAACAACTTAAATTGCATTTATTTTTTAAACTTTATCCCTAGATTAATAAGAAACCTTTCAAAATATTTAAAATATTTTGTTTTATTTTTATTGAACATTTTTCTCCTTTTTCGTCTGCGGGCTGGGTAGACGTACATCGACTTCTCACTCCAAGGTTCCCAGTACCTACCACTGCTTGTAGTTAAACCATTCGGGGGGGGGGGGACCCTGAAGACAGCCCTGATGTTTTGAATCAGAACAGAAGCCGAGCAATCCCTGGTCCAGCACCTCCAGACGTATCGTTTTAATTGCAGGACTTTGTGATCACGAGCCTATTTAACGTCCCCCCAGCCACAATTAATGAAGGCGGTGGATCTTCGATCGGCTAGGTTCCCTGGACCCTCCGGTCACGCGTCCGATGCCTTACCGATCAGGCCACCACGGCCTCGGGCAGACGTACAGTGTGGGCCATATCGGCCTTAGGGTTCAGACCTCTGCTGTAGACCATGAAAATGTAATAAACGATAAAAGTGTGGATTGGCATGTTTTTTTTTTTCGGGGAAGCACCATATGGCACATTTTGTGCGTTGGTCTTATTTTGGGCAGAAATTAATAATAATTGTAGTTATGCCTTTGAATACCGCTTGTTTTACAAATTAATTTTTTGAAATTGGTAATATCTTCATTTTCAAATATTAAAAATATTTGCTTAATATCTTTTCTGAAAGAAAAAATAAATAAATAAAATAAAACAATGTCCCCCCAAATAAGCGAGAACTGATCTTTAACATATAAGGGGCGTAATTTGTTGGCGATTCATGTATCCTACTTATTCTACAATTGCCTCTACTGGAAATATATTTAAGATAGTGTGCTCCACATGAGCACTGCAGTGGGAAGGTAAAGGGCAGTATCTGCAGAAATTAGTTTTTGAGACATTTGAGAAAAGGTGTTTTGGTTCCCGTACTAAAAATAGAGAAATGTTGGAATTTGACGCCTTTTTCTTGCTTTATTTTCAGCGGAAACCTGCAGCAAGCTTGCACAATAAAGCTACAGTACAATAAAAAACAAAAATGCAAAAAAAAAAAAAAAAAAATTGAATTTTGACATCTTGAATTCAAATTATGTTTTTCGCAATCACGAGTGTGTGTGTGGGGGGGGGGGGTATGTGTGTTTGTGTGTAGGGGATATGTGTATGTGTATGAGGCATGTGTGTTTGTGTCTGTGTGCTGGCATAAGTGTGTGGGTAGTTGTGTGTATGAATGTGTGTGTGGGGGGGGATGTGTATGTGTGTGTAGGCATATGTGTTTGTGTCTGTGTGCAGGCATGAATGTGTGGGTAGTTGTGTGTATGTGTGTGTGTGTATGTTTCTGTGTGTTTATGTGTAGGTGTCTGTATGTATGCGTGTATGTATGTGTTTGTGCGTGTATGTATTTGTGTAGGTGTGTGTATGTGTTTGTGAGTGTGTGTGTATGTGTGTGTAGGTGTATGTTTGTGTGTGTATGTGTGCGTTTGTGTGTAGTTGTGTATGTATTCGCGTGTGTGTAGGACATGGATGCAACCTGGAGATGGCTTTCGCTGTAGGAGCAGCATCGTGAGGAGCAGGTCGACGGTGACGGTGCGGAGGGTGGCGGCGGGAAAATAAAATGATAGGACATCAAAACAGTCAAGTGAGAACAATAAGCAATCGTGATTGCTCAATAATAATAATTAATTAATTAAAATAAAATAATAAAAATTAAAAAAAAAAAAAATAAAATAAAATGTTGCTACTGCCCTTCAACTTCCCACGGCAGAAAATATCCTTTTTATTGTTAATTACGGCTCGTAGTGGAGGGTTGTTTTCCTTCATCGTTCATCACCTTGAGAGAAAACCACATTTACAGAGCACTGGATTATTGAAAAGAAATGCTGCGCTCAAACGGGACTGATCTCAACGCTTGGTGATTTTCATTCCACAAAAACTCTTACCAGCATTTTATATCTGTTAAAAGTTCTATTAAAAGAAAAAATGTTTTTTTTTTTCCATCGAAGTAGAAGACAGACTAAAACTACCGTGGAATGGGAAGGTAAAGGACCCTCAGAAATGAGGTTTTGTAGATATTTGAAGAAACGAGTTTTGTATTTGATATTTAAGATAGTAATGTAATTTGAATATACAACATTTCCCTATCTTTTTAAAATTTATTTAATTTAAAAAAATTTAAAAGAAGAAATTTTTTTAAATACATTTAAAATTTTTAAATTTTAAACTTTCCGAATTTTTTTTTTTCGCGTTTTACTGTAGCGGAAACCAAATACGTAAACTTGTACAGTAGAGCTTAAGTATAACAGATAACAAAATGTAAAAAGGAAAAGAAAATGAAAAAAAAATGCAGATACTGCCTTTACTTTCCCATGGCAGTTTTTTCCAGTAGCGTACCTATGGGATCTGGTACCCCTTGCAAACTTACGAAATTATGCCCCTTAGGGTCCTCCCGTTGGGAAGTCACCGAAAGTCACTGTGCCCTCCCCTCTTTTTTTTTTTGGTGGTGGGGAGGGATATTTGATCAATTGATTTGACACATTAGGAGACAGCATTGCAACTTTAATATTTTCTTTTTTATATATTGTTTTCAATGATGCAAAATGTTCCTTCGCAGTAGATGTTATGTACATATACAAGGTGAGTTCAATCGAATCTGCCATACAAAAGGGGGTGCCCAAGTAGAGCATAAAACCACCCATTATCGTGTCCAATCCTTAACCGTAACCGAGTTATGGTAGAAATAAGGAAAATGAGTAAAAAAAAACAAAATTCTGGAAAAATGACCTATTTCTGAAATTCCTGTTGGACCTACTCACAAAATAAGTACGTATTTGGAAAGAGCAGACTAAATGCTACAAAATGACACTTTTTCCATCAAGATAGTCGCCTTTTACAGCGAGCTACAAGCTTTGAAACATTGGACATACTCGGAATTGAAATGGTGCCAAAGTTTTCTATCGACATTTTCAAAAACTATAATATGAGCTACAATCGGTCAAATCTACCAAAAAGTGACCCATTTCACTAGCTTTCAGATGATACAACAACAAATCATATTGGGCTCTAAGTTCAGCAGAAATTCAGACTTTTGTTTGAAACAGTGTAAAAATCCACATTCGTTGAAAAAGGAAAACCAGTGAAGAGTCGCACTTTTCTGTTTTAAATTTTCTGTTTCACGTACGCATGTTGCTTTCTTTGTTTAAGAAAATCATATTTTCATATCAAAATAATAATTTTAATATTTTATAAAGTGGAGGATCAATGAGTAGAAATAAAAGAAGCATAACTTTCCTGTGCCTTTCACAAACGAATAATCAGTAATAAAAAAGTTACACTAACATGAATGAGTACATTTAATCAATCGTCAAAATTTACCATAGATGCTGAAATTTGTCGCCGCCACACCTGATACATGCCCTTGCCCTTTCGCGGACGGAAACAACGTTTTTTTTTTAATCAGTCGAAATGCCGCCCCCTGGCTGCTGCACCCCTGGCGCGAGCCACTCCTGCCAATCCCTTGTTACGCTACTGGTTTTTTCCAATATGTCTAACAGTTGTATTCGCTAAGACACAGTTGAGGGGAGAAAGGGATGTAAGTGCCCAAATTAAAAATTTGGAGATAATCAGTGAAAATGGTAGGAGACCCCCCCTCCCCACTATATTTTTGTTCATGTTAAATGTTATAGTCAAAGATAAAAGTTATGCAAAATAGATAGACTTCACAAACGCCAGTCAAGTTGAGGTTTATTCAATTTTGTTTACAGAATTTTTTTTTTTTTTTTTTAAATCTTAAGTCCAGTTAACTGATGAAACTTTTCCACCTTTCTGATCCAGTTCTCTCTCCTGTTTCTAAATGACCCTTTCATCCATGCATTTTTCGAACAGCTGTTTGCAGGTTGCCAATCGAACAAGAACGGAACAGCCATTTAGGGTCATTAAAACTCAGTGCACCGTAGGTAACTATCTGCAGGGGCACCACCGACGCCGAGGGCGCAGCAGGGAGTTTCTCTCGGTCGAATAAGCCCGAATGATAGCGAAAGCTCCCGTCTACAAAACTGAGTCCGAAAGATGCCGAGCAATAATCCGCGCCATTTTGGAGTTCAAGAGTAAAATTTATAATACAGATCATTTTCAAAACTAAAAGTTAAGAGAAACTGGAAAAAAAAAAAGTCTAGATGGGCGAAGTTGAGAAAATCAGCCACTAATGAGTAGTAATATTCTTAGTTTTGTATATCTTTTAATTCCATAGATACCATTTAGATTTAATGACAAAGCAGAAAAAAATCGTTAACTTGATGACATTTCAATTGAGTCACCGAAAATTAAAGCGGTAAAATTATTAAAACGGACCAACGTAATGCCAAAAACACAATTAAGAATACTTCATTAACTTCAAAAATCGTTAACTTTATCACATTTCAATTGAGTCATCGAAAAATAAAGCAGTAAAATTATTAATACGGATCAACGTAATGCGCAAAACAAAATTAACAATATTTCATTAATGAGTCCTTATATTCTCATAGTCCTTAAATTCTCAAGCATGAAACAAAAAACTAGGTGATCTAATAACGAAAAGGTGAAAACAGTTTAGCTTTCCTTAAACTGTTGCATTAAACTCCAAGATGTGTGGTATTAACCATAGAGGTAGTATAACTAGATGCACAACTTCGTAGCGGAAAGCATTGGTCGCCATTGAACGAGCGGATCTTGAATTGAACGGGAAAAAGAATAGCCTACCAGGAAGCAATGCTGTTTGCATCCTATCGGCCAACGGCCAAAGGTTTTTTTTGCGCGCATGCTCTTTTCCGACTTTTCCCGTTTAATAGTTCGTATCGGTTGTCCATGGAACCATAGATGTCATTGTATGTTCTATTCAGGAGGTGTGTGTTTAATCAAAACAATAGCCGAATATTTGGCGTCTTTGTAGTTCATCTCTAACTATCATAATTCAAAATTATTTTTTAAGTAAATACAAGTTTATAACTGTAAAAAATTTGATCCGGATAAACAAGGTTCTACTGTAGTTACTTTCAACTGATTGAGTTTTGCCTTGTTCTCTATTTTGGACAAAGCTCGCCTCATAACAGTAATAGTTGAGGCAGGGAGAAGCAAAGGAATGCAAGTGCCAAAATAAAAACTTTGGAGATAACCAGTACAAATGGTAGGTGAACCCCTCCTCTGTCTTGGAGCAAGATAGAACTAGTTGTCCTGGTAGGTGCTGCTGTACAGCATTATTAAAAAAAAACCCCCCAATGAAAGTCTACTTAGGACCTTATCTTTAAACGTGTTTTACTCAAAACTTGAAAATGTCTACTTATATCCTTTTACCTCTCACTGCCTCAATTAATTCTACATTTGCTTTCCTCTACTACAGAAAAATTGCTTTTATATTCCTTTTTCATGCAAAGTGTATTGTTGGAAAAGTGTGAAGTGGAGAAATGCCAACTTTGCATAGAGATAAGAAAAAACACAATGGGAAACAACATGGCTGACCACTTGGCTGGCTGACACAAATGGGAGCGTTAGCTCAGGTGTATGAGTGAGCTAAAACTTTTTGGAACCGCTTTGTAGGGGGTGGAAGATGGCTAGCAGACGACTGTAATCAACCTGTCTTCCTCGCTCTCTTCGGCCTGTTATTAAATTGCTATTAAGCGAAGTGCAGTGCTGTTGTTGTAGAGAATGTATGTTTCAACCTGTAGCTGCTTTTCTTTTTCTCTTTCTTTTTTTTCCTGCTACTTCCCCACCCTCGCTTAAGGTGGGTAACAAAGTTTTGCTTCTGCGGTGAATTCTATAAGCGGTGAGGTGGACGCATCGGCGAACGAGGAGGGTGGCGAGCACAAAAGAAGGTCATGAAAGGGGCATATCTTTTCTTAACAATGGAAGAGAATCTGGCAGAAGGTGGGCACCAGTTGTAAGAAGTTAAGAAAGCCTAATATTAAACTGCGTGGAAGGAAAGTGGTGTAGAAAGATCTTGTTACTTATCTACTGGAAGCAATTTAACTACATTTGGTATTATCTACATCATTATCCAATTACGTTTAAAAAATGATAGTCGAATTGCACTTTCAGAGGAGAAAAGTTAATTATTGAAGAAAAAATTATAATTTAATAAATTCATAACTGTTTATCATTGATACGCTTAACGTTTTCGAACAGGGTTCGCAGGAGTGTTTAGGATAGTGGTGAGCTAATATGACTGGTAGGACAATTGCATTCTGCATCAACAAGTACTTATAATGCTTCTCAAACTGAATCATATAAATAGTGTCATTTCACTCAAGTCCCTTCCATGGCGGGATATTCCTTCACTAACAAATCAAAAAAGATTAGTTGCTATTGTCAAAGAATGGCTCAAAACTTTCTCATTCGTTTCGTCCTCTGTCACTTCCAAATAAGTTCTTCTTTAACGAGCTATGAATTGTATGAGTTTAATAATTTTAGTTCCAGAAAGAAAGGGTTTTGGAATCAATCCCAAGAGCATTCAAAAGAATCAATCCCAAGAGCATTATTAGCATTCAAAAATGCAGTTAATTGCATGTTATCTGCTATCTTAGAGGATAGGATTTTGAAAGTCCTCTGTATGCAGTGCTGCTTCCGCGAAAACCTAAAACTCATCTGCGTAATTTACAAAACTTCAACCCTGTATAATCGAATTCGCGTAAAATGAGGGTCTACTGTATAAGAATATTGCGCCATATTACTATTGTCACTTGAATATATTATAAAGAAGATTATTGAAGAAAATAAAGATTAATTGCGCAATAAAAGAAATAGTTTGCCGCCTGAATAGAAAGCATTTTATGCGAGATTTCAAAAGAACTGCAACTACAAACTGACCGATCAATATCGTTGACGAAAGATGAGAATTCTGCTCCAATTCATAGAAATGTATGATTTTTGTCAGGTGAGCACATTAAACATTAATACTATTATTATTGATTGAAATGAAGATGAACTGAATTGTTTCCTGAATTAATGAAAAACCATATCTTTGGGCCTTATGTGAGACCGTAGAAAAATTGTTGACGCAACTAAAATGCCAAACTTGTTTCACGAGCTAGAAGATTCACCAGTTCAAAGAGCTACACTTTCGTGATCGTTGAACACATTATCAAGAGTACTATTGAAGAAAAGTAAGGCAAATTAAGCAGTAAAAAATAGGTAAAGATGACTTTTTTAAAACTTAAAGGCAAAATCACTGTCACTGACAAGTGTTATGCAAGCTTGCAATTCAATGAAAATGCGTGTCAACTTGTTTAAAAAGATAGAAGAAATCACATAAAAACAAATAAATCTTGTCTCATAATAAAACACATTATCATGAATTCATTAAGATTCGAACTGATTCTAAACCTGATACGATAGATTTATTTAGACTGAGATAGTGGGATGTTGAGTATTTATCAAGACATGTGTCATTTATTGCAAAAGTGAATTATCTTCTTGTAATCGATTTTTGAGAAAACAAGCCCTTTCCAAATTTATCTTTAGGGGAAAAAAATGCAAGTATTCATCTACTATTTCTTATTTTTTAATGTTCAATATAAATTAAAGTTATAATATGATAGCTTGAAGAATTTCGGAAAATGAAACAGAAGCCAAGTCAGAAAATGGATAAGGAGTATAATTTTGGTACTGTTATGGTGATACATTTAATCACCCATAATTTCATTATCAGATGAGAGCTCTTTCTTCAGTACGTGTTCTTGAACGAGTTAGCACTCCTATTTTAAAATTTTTTATGACAAAAATGAAAAATGGTCTCAATATATAGGCCAAAAAATCTTGCATTATTTAGTTATAGATCTCATATAGTCGATTTTGCTGGATATTGTACAAATGTGCCTTTGTTCTTTGTTACTTTTACTGAAGTCTACTTTACAGACGGCTGTTAATAGATCTTTCTAAGGTGGCGGTCATTAAAAAATCGGAATTTTTCATATCGGTAACAACAGAATGCGATTATTTTACGTTTGGCTGATTTTTACCCGAGTGCGCGTGCGCGACGCAAAGGGTGTTTATCAGTCTATTTACGTATGCTTGTTCCTATGTGGCGTTGCAGAGGCTAACGCCTTGGCCACAAAGGCGCCCATATGCAAAATTTTAAGGGGGGTTCAGATATTTTCCTCGTGATTTTCAGGATATTTTCCTCATAGAAACCGATTTCAGTACAGATTAGAGTTGTTAAAATTTTACATTTTTAATTACTTATTCATTAATTGCTGGAGAAGAAGTGTTTTTACATTTTTGCAAAGAAAAAAGTACTAAAAGCAAGGAAGTTCTAAATAGTTATTGAAAAACTTAACTTCGTCTTTTCCTCCTCAAGAATCAATGTCCATGTTGAAAAAATTTTACTCTTCCAATCAATTAACTAGTATGTTGTGGCCATCACGAAACTTTCTTCTATATTTTTCTTTTTTTTTCTGATCCCTCCCCATGCTTGACGAGGAAGCAATATTCCCAACAAAAACAAAATTACACATGCAAAAACTTGACTACCATCCCAATGTCTGAATTATTTTAAAAGCAAAGCAAAAGAGCGAAAACTGAAAGTTATTTTAAAAGCCTTGCTTGAATGAATTACAAATATTCTATTTGTTAACAAACATAAGATGGCAACAGTTAAAAATTTTAAATCATTGAGATAATATTTCCTACCATTTCCATACAATTAAAATCACGAGAAATACGCAGACGACAATCTATTACGATTTATCTTTCTTATTGTTGCATTAATAAAAATATTTTTATTCGCAAAAAAAAAAAAAAAAAAAATCAACACCTCTTGGAGCGATTGGCGTCAAAATAGAACCAAAGCCTGTTTACATATGGATTCACATATATTCCAAATTTCAACCAGAACGTAGCATTACTTCTTGAGATAGGGCACTCAAAATGGAAAAAAAGAACGGGTGATTGCGCTACCCCCTTTTTAGCTGTTGACACAAAAATAAAATCAGTTTTTATACCCACTAAGGGCTACTTGCCGATAAATTTTTCTTTCATTCCGTTCATTATTTCTTGAGATACAGCAGTCACAATTGACGACAAAAAACGTTCTATAGCTCAACCCCCGTTTGAGTTATTGACACCAAAATTGAATCAGCACCTGTTCCTGTTAGTACCAACATATGGACCAAATTTTGTTTGATTCCGCCAGTAACTTCCTGAGGAATAGCAAGCACGCGTAACTCGAAAAACGTCCCATTGCTCCACCCCCCTTGGAGGAATTCGCGCCAAAAACTAATGGGCACAAGTTCACATAGGGGCACATATGTGTACCAAATTTCGTTCGATTTCATGCGGTAGTTTTTGTTGTAGAGTGGCCACAAAAAACTGGTCACACACAGACGTGACACACATACATACACACACACACACACACACACACACACACATACATACACACACACAGACAGACAGACATTTTCCAAAAATAGTCGAAATGGACTCAGCACACCTCAAAACGTTCGAATCCGTCAAAATTCGAAATTCGAAAATTTGCACGAATCCAATACTTTCTTCTATATATTAGATATAGAAGAAAGTAAAAAATGGGTTCATGGGATCTAAGAGCTGGTTCCGCTCTCGAGACGACCCACTTGACTACTTAAGGCTTAGCAAAATATTTTTGGAACACAAAGTAAATAAGGAGAACATCCCCTCCTCAAATTCTTCTTCGTGAACCTTTTAGCAGGAGTCTATGTTCTAGCACTTACCGTATTACAAAACGACCCACCAACCTTTTATGAGAAAAATTCTGAGTCAATCAAAGCTCACCCGAATTCCCTCTGAATGGCATTTAAAAGAGAGCCGAAACCGATCCCACCCCTCGCACACCCCGCACAATACCACAGAAGGGTCTTCATCTTCCCAATACACCCCCAACAACAGAAAACCTCTAATTTATGTCTCTCATTCCCGAGAAAAACATTCTGAAGAGGAGGTTGTTCTAATTCCAAGTGGCGCAAAAGAAGCAGAAGCGATATGATTCTTACGAGGACCACATGAAAGGTAGCAATTTCGTTATTTAATTGGCAGCCTCTACAAGTGGGAATGCTGCCTACTTTTCCAGAACGAGAGTTTGTCAGTTGAAGTTTGAAAGTGATGTCGACGTCAACAGGAGAACAATTGTGGGCCCACGCCCTGAATGAGTAAAATCACTTTCGGAAGAAAAAAAAAAGTGAAAACTTTTAGAAAGAATGTTTTTTTAGTACGTACAGCATGTACTTCTTAAATTTTTATGTTTTGCAGGGCTCTTGAAGAAAAACGAGTATACGGCGTACCCCTTTTAAATATTTGTAAAAGTCATGTAGAGTAAAAGTGAAAAATCAAAGAAACATTAAAAGAGTAATATCAAACAAGTAACTCACAAAAGAACTATCGGTGCAGGCCCGTCTTTAAAGGGTCACTCTCTCATTCTGTCACTCCCCTCCCGGCTTTGAAAAACCGGCGGAAGCAAAATTGTGTTAATTCACGAACTAAGTAATATACTAGGGAGAATTATCATAAGGTGGAACAAGTGCTACACTTAGGTCATGGAAATAAGAGTTTGAATTATCGTTTACAGGGTTCAATCATTAGTCAGGCAGAAAATGTTATTGATCTGGGTATATTAATAAATCAGGACTTCAAGTTTAGTCAACAGTGCAACAATGCAAGTAACAAAGTCAACAGAATGTTTGGGTTTATCAATAGATCTATTTCAAACAAATCTAAGAAGGTTCTTCTGGTATTATATAGGAGTTTAGAAAGACCCCATTTGGAGTATGCTGTGCAGTTTTGGTCGCCTTATCTGATGAAAGATATTTGTGCCTTGGAAAGGGTTCAAAGAAGGGTAACTGGACTAGTAAGGGGACTTTCAGATTTAGATTATGATACCAGACTTAATGGAGCATAATATGCATAGCCTGGAGCAAAGGAGGATAGAGGGGACATGATCCAGTTGTTTAAATTTATCAAAATGAATGATGTTAATGGATTAAATTTTTGCACCGAAAGCAGGACAAGGGGTCACTGTTTTAAGCTATTCAAATCTCAGGCTAATCTGGAAATAAGGAAAAACTACTTCTTTAGTAGGGTTGTGGGCACTTGGAACAGCTTACCGGAAGAGGTGGTAACGAGCAAGGGGGTGGATAGCTTTAAGAGGGCCATCGAGAGGAAACTAATAAATTGACTAGGACCAGCCTAGCTGGGCCAAGAGCTAGGCTGGTCGTCACATTTGTATTTGTATGTTAAGTTGGCAAAAAAAAAAAAAAAAAAATCCTTTGCAGAAATTAATGTTGTTATTTTCAGTCTTCATGCTTTAATCTTACATTTTAGGGGACCGTGCATTGTTTTTATGAGTTAATACAATGGTTCCCAACTTATAATTTAAGGTGGAATTTGGATAGAAAATTTAAAAATAAAAGTAAAATAAGGTCTATATTTACTACAAAACCAGATAATCCGAACCATTTTTATCTGTAAAGAATGGAGTTGTTTCCTTCAGTCAAAACCATATCGTTGTCAACCATATAGTTGCCAGTACACGTGAGTAAAGATGTAAATTACATATTGCGCTGTGTGAATGGCATCAGCGAGTGACATTTCATCATTTGTTATGTCATCGCAGAAGTGTACGTAATAAAAGCGCACCGATTAAAATAATTTTGTGAAAATTTAAACTTAGTTAAATTATTTACAAAATGGTCAAATCTTGTTTTTAAGCATGCTTTTTCAGAAAAAAAAACTTTCAAAATTTCGGAAACACGACCCCATTATACAGTACTCTTAATTTAAAAGAGGAAACAAAAAAAAGTAATAATAAATAAATAAATAAATAAACACATAAAAATAAATAAATAAAATGAAAATAAAATAAAAATAAAATAAAATGAAAATAAAATAAAATGAATAAACAAAAATAAAAATATTTTGGAAAACAAAAGTGGGACGAGAGTGAAATACCTCTCCTGCAAAATCAAAATACACTGGCCTCAAAAGTTTGAGGCACAACATGTTTTTCATAAACAAATTGCAGTAACAGTAAAATGAATAGTTTGCATGTGAATGATAATAACGAAAAAACTATAGCTACCACTTTTATTTCACAGAAAAGAACATATTTTTTATGAGTGAGAAAAAAATATGCAAATATCAAGCTTTCGAAATTTTGTACGTAGGTTGTGTTCATTTTCAACTGTTGTTGGCAGTTTTGGTGATAATAGACAATAGAATTTAGAAAATGTCTCAGAGAAGTCGTTTACTCGATTCGTTAAGGTGGCGGGCAGTTGGAAATGGGATTGTCGCAGGCTGATAATGCTGGACGTCTCAATGTGTCTCGTAGTGTTGTTCAGCGACTTTGGGATCAATAGCAATCCGAAGATTCTGTGTCCAGAAGACCTGTTCGAGGCAAACCACGAGTTATAACACCTGCAGAAGAGCGTTTCCCAGTTCTTTCGATCCGAAGGAAGAGAACCACTAATGTACCGCAGCTCGTTGCTGACCACCTTGTAGCATCAGGAAGAAGAATTTCTGCTACTACGGAGCGAAATCGTCTTCACAATGCTGGTATCTATATGTAAGACGACCAGTTGTGTGTGTTCCCCTTAACGGACCGCAGAGAAGGATCCGCCTATGCTGGGCAAGAGGACATGTTTCCTGGGCCCAGCAGCAATTTGCTTCTGTTTCGTTTACAGACGAGTCCAGATTTACACTGGAGAGTGATTCGGGGCACCTACTGATCTGGAGGGAACAGCGCAGTACATATCATAAATCCAACAATGTTGAAAGACACAGTTACAGAGGTGGTGGAATCATGGTTTGGACAGGAATATCGTTCGGTGGTCACAATGACCTGCATGTGTTCCATGGAGAAACTCTGACTAGTCTGAGATATCGGGATGTGATCCTTGATCCATATGTCCGCTTATATGCTGGTGATATTGGTAATGATTTCATTCTGATGGATGGTAATGCACGACTTCACCGACTTCGGATTGTTGAGGAGTATCTTGAGGATCACGGTTTGGAACAAATGGAAATGACCGGCTCGATCTCCGAACCTGAGTCCAATAGAACATCTTTGGGACTATCTTAGCAGACAGGTTGCTGCTGGGGCATTCCAAGGTATTTTTGACATTTATGTAGAGTCCGTAATGTGACCTTTTTTGCCATAACTTTTTAATTTACCGTTTGATTTGCACATTATTTTAATTTGAGCTGGTGTGTTGGTAGGAAAAGATCAAAATAAAATAATATGCTAATCAAACAGTAAATTGAAAAGTTATGGCAGAAAAGGTCACGTTACGGACTCTACATAAATGTCAAAAATACCGTGGAATGCCCCTGCTTTAAATCCTCCTCCAAGGTCGTTATATGAGCTGGAACAATGCTTAATCTATGTCTGGTCTTCGCTTCCTATTCCAGTGTCCGAAAACTTACTAAACAGCATGGAAAATCGATGCCGTCAATGCATTGAAGGACTTTTCCGCAAAAATTGCTTTTTTTGCTACAAATCGTTTTTGCAATACATTTATACAAATTTCTATGACGCATTCAATAAAAAACTATTTAATGCACACATCCTATAAAATTTTTTTGTTTCTACATTCATTCATTTGCAAATTAGACGCTAAAAACAGTTGTACCTTAACTTTTTGAGGCCGGTGTAATAATAATAATAATAATAATAATAATAATAATAATAATAATAATAATAATAATATTAATAATAAAAATAATAATAATAATAAAAAAATAATAATAGTAATAATAATAATAGTAATAATAATAATAATAATAATAATAATAATAATAATAATAATAATAATAATAATAGTAATAATAATAATAATAATAATAATAGTAATAATAATAATAATAACAATAATAATAATAATAATGCGGCTTCCGGGCCTGAACGAATGCGTGAGAGGATTGAAGTGTTCATTTGCTACGGCGGTGCCGCAACAGAATCCATTGTAAAAAGGAGGCAAAATAAAAGCATTCTTTTCAACTGATGAGAGGTCTTAGGTGGTTGTGGACAATAGAGTGAGAGTAATTATTTCTTTTTTGATGGTATTTAAGAAAAAATATGTTTTATACCAATAAATGGCGACTGCGCGTGTCTCACAAGTTGGGACAGTTTACAGTTCCTGTGTTGTTTCTATATGAATAAAACTTCGTTTCCATGGTGTAGCCAACCTAGGCATAAGCCAAGTATGCAAAAACTCTCGAAACTAATGCATTTCAGTTTCAAAGAAGTTCGTCAACACTTGGTTTTTTCTTTTTCTTTTTTTGCTGGTAATTGTAAGGATATAGTTTTCGTTGCAAAATATTTCGAAACTTCAAATGAAGGACAGAATTCTTGTGTTGAGTCAACACTTAACATTGAATGTTGTTTGATGGCATTTATCTTCATCCACGCATAAAAAGGGTAGAATATTTGATAATCAGGGGAAGGCAAAGGTGAAAATAGATCTGCATAAAGGAAGAAGCATGTGATAGTTAAAATTAAAATCAATGAGCTAGCTAAGATCGTTGACCGAAAAAATAAACTTATTATGCGTCATTAGATTGATCACCTATCTCATGAAGAAACGTGAAACTTTCAGAAAATTTCTTGGAACTCGATTAAAAGGAAGAAAATGAAGTATAGGAGGAAAACTGGTTCATTAAAAAAACATTAAAAAGGGCAGTAATCACTAAACAAAACTTTTAATCATGTATTGAACACTATTTTCTCAAAATTTCTGTATTTATCACTAACAACAAAAAAGAAAATATTTTGGTATGATTTTTTTTGAAAAATGTATTTAAAGGCACAGGGAACAAAAATACTTTTCTTAAAACACTTGAGATGTTGAAGAACGTCGACACAGAAAATACACCAATATTGTTGATCAAGCATGAATTTTTGCTTTATATTGCTTTCAAATTAATAAAAAATATGTTTGCTCCAAAGAACTTGAGCAGCAAAGAGGTTAATGTTAATATTTTTAATTGACGCTTTATTTGCTTTTAAAAAGGTTCATACAATGTTTTGGAGGAATTTTTCCCATTTTATGGAACTATTAGTCCTGTCTTGTTTAATGGCTTGTTTTGTTCATCTAAAAAAAAATTAATTTTTAGTTTCAGCAACATCTTTTTTTATCAACATTTGAAAAACAAATAGATGGTTCGTTTTGGTTAGTTGAGCGAAAAAATTTGAAAACGCAATTCGAAGAGTTTAGTACAGTAAAATTAGGCCAAAAAATGGCCAAACCCAAACATCCAAAAAAAAAAAGTGAAACCTGTTGCAAATTACTTCTTACCCTTCCGGCAAGAAGGGGTAAAAAGTCCCAGCACTTTGCGCGTCGGGTTTTGGGGGGAAGGGGGGGGGGACGAAATAATCCTCTATTTAAATAAAAATAATTTCTATTACTTAAAAAAATACTCAAAAGTCGCAGAAATCACACTCTATAATAGTAAAATAATAAACTCTCCCGGAAAAAATTCTAATTAACAGAGGGGTGCACAAGCGGGGGGGGATGGGGGGGGGGCTCATGGATCAGCTTTGCGTCATTGAAATTTTTAAGGCAGTTTTTTCAAGGGGTATTTCTTTCTTTTTTGAGGGCTTTTATTCTGGATGGATACTCCGTCACACTTAAGGGGTGCGCCATCGCTTTTGGGGGGGGGGGGACCCTGAATTTAAATTCTAAAATGAACTATTGCAGTGAAGTTCACGAAATAATTTCCCTGATTCAAACTTTTCCGAAGTACAAAATGCCTTACAATGATATGGTAATGTCAGAATGATAATTCTAAAAGATCTAAGCGAGCTCAGTAACCAAATTATTTGTGATTGGAGTTATTAAACTGTTTATAGAGCGCTGGAAAACAAAATTCCTGTGCAGCTTAAAAAAAGTCCAAATTGACCAAAGTTTCCCTACTTCTTGATTAACTTACTTCAACTTTTCTACAATCTTTTGCCATCACCGTAAGGGGGGACAAACCAAAATTGCCAATAGTGAGACGGGCAATGTTGCAATTGTGCACCCTCTAAGTCGGTGGGGGTTCTCATTGACAAACACCGAGCTACCTCTCTTTTACGCAGCTGGTTATGTGAATTATGCTAAATATGCAGACATATACTTGCAACACTATCTCAAACTTCTGAGTATATTATGCGATAAAAAAAATTGATCACATCAAACATCAGCTAAAACATCAGCTATCCAACGATCTAACGCAGTGACAAATTCAGGTAGTCTAGAACCTGTAGTGATTCAACGATAGAACAAGTCTTGATGAGAGCAATGAGCAATACAACAATAGAATGCTAAATATTTACACCTTTTTGTCTCCCATTTTGGAAATCACAATCCGTTTCAAAAGCCCCCAGAAGTTTCTTCCCTCTCAAGTTGGTAGTGGTATTGCTCGCTGATGATAAGGTGAGTTGCGACGAGACCTTTAACGTACGGGTACAAAGGATATTGAAGGCAAACAATTTTGTGGCATTTCTTTGCAAAGGAGGTAAACAGTTATGTCTTTAGCTTCTGTTGCGAGAGTAGTTACTATCTGTAAAGATGTGTAAGCCCAAACCATCTTTTACACCGAATGGTATGAACAGTAAAGATGGAATAACAAATTGTTAAAAACTTCTGGTACGAGTTATGCGCTGATCCTCCATCAGTATTCGATGAATCTGGTTTCAGAAGGAAAGAAATCTTGTATCGTTAAAGTGCTATTATCTGAAGCAAAAGGTTCATCCACCATCACAGAACGAACAGCTGGTGTCATGTATGAGGCAGTGAGAAGCAAAGGGATGTAAGTGGACATTTTCAAGTTTTGAATAAAACTCGTTTAAAGATAACATCCTAGGTAGGCTTTCACTGATTTTCTTTTCTAAATCATGCTGTATAGAAGCAACTACCGGGTCTACTAGTACCATCTCTTGCCTCAAGATAGAGTAGAGGTTCACCAACCATTTGTACTGGTTATCTCCAAATTTTTAATTTTGCCACTTACATCCCTTTGCTTCTCACTGCCTCATATGTAATAAATGGAAGATACTTGCTTGGTCATATTTTTGGTAATGACCTGTAAGCTTCAAGGAAATATGCCAGCAATGCAGTGTATAGGTCACTTGTAAGTATGGGAAAGCTAGTGTCATTTTTGATGAGTGCAAAGAAAGCACCACAGAAATATAATCTGCGTCCTGTTACAACAGCCAAGCCTTCTGCTCTAGAAGACTTTCTGCGTCTCAAATCTTGTGCTTGCTCTGAAGGGTTCATTGGATATAGTGAATGTTTGAAAAGTATGAAAATGGACTGAAGTGCTCAATTATATGCTCAAACTGTGTTAGACATAGCTGCAACAATAACGATTTTGCTGAGGATCTAGATTCCAAAAAACATCTTGACTTTTTGTTACAAGATTAGGAGAAATCATTTGAAAGCAAAAAACAGGTCAGCGTAATTTTTGTGATTATTTAATCGAATGTGCACCATCAGAGAGGGTGGGGGGGGGGGGGAGGTTTAGTATATAATTTTGTTTTGAGAGATGAGCTATGTTCTTATGGGGTGGACAGTCCTGATTTAATGCATTTTAGATTTGCATGGAATAATACTTCTACTTGAAATAAAAGGGGGGGGGGGTGAGGATTTATTTTATTTGACGGAGGGGGGGGGGGCTGCTGTAGCTTCGAGGTGCACCATCAATCTTGGAGGATGGACGCACTCGATTTCTAACTTTAACTTAGCATAAAATAATGTTTCCATATGAAATGTATGGAGGGGGGTTCGGGGGTACTGCTTCGTTTTACGGGGATAGGGGGGCTCTGTAGCATTGGTGGGTTATGTCATCCCTCTTGGGGGTCAAACACCTTTAATTTCATGCTTTTAAATTTAGTATAACATAATATTCTCACTTTAAATTTACTCTAAAAATTCTGGAAAAATACCCAAAACAGCAATTTTTAGATGCCCCCCATTCAAAAACCCGACGCACAATGGGGTGGGACTTTTTACCTGTTCTTATTGGGAGGGTAATAAACAATTTGCACCATGTTTAGCTTTTTTTTTTTGGATGTTTGGGTCCGACCCCTATTTTTACTGTACTAGTTGTGTGCCATAAAAAATATTAATTTTGACCGAGTACCAATTATTTCTGCGATAGGGATAGCGGATAGGCGAAAATAATACCGATACCGCAATGTGATCGTTGCGATTTTGAAAAACTCTTGGCGCCACAGAATACTATTCTAAATTTTCCATTAAAATGTGAAAATTTTGCCGAAATTAATAAATTAACAGCTAAAAGTTCAAACAAAACTTGAAAAGGTCCACCAAATATATTTGAAAAAAAAAAACATTTAAATTGTATTTACGGTTACACAAAAATGTAAAATAAGGCACCAGAACTCCAATATTTAACGTTTATCTTTCCCAGCGATCACGTTACCGTAGCCCAGTCCCTTTGCACATAAGATGAAAACACTATGGAATTCAAAAACTAAAATTGCTTCAACTTCAACCGTCAATTCTTGTGGGGAAAAAAATACATTTAGAAACATTCATTCGAAGAAAAAGCGGAAGTTTCAAAAGTAAAATGTGAAATGAATACTGTAATTATACAAATAAATAGTAAACATATAATCTTTTACAGGAAATTTAGCAAATAAATCTGATCAGCTATCTGATTTTAAGGTAAGCTCTACACATAATGAGTAATTAAAGTTATTTTTTTAAAATTTTGATTTAATTTGATAAAAAAATCTTACTTTACTCAAGAAAATTATTTAAATTTCATTAAATTTTCTTTAAAAAATTTAATCGTCATTTGATTTTTCATCTCATGCATCATTATTAAATTTGTTTATATTCCCCTGCATCTCTATGTCATTAGTGTACTACAATGCCACCTATATTAAATTCCATTTGATACATATGCATTTACCTACTTGGTTTTACTTCATGTCCGTTTTCAGTGAAATAATTCTAGAAACATAATATTTTTGTAATTTTTAAAATATAAAATCAAACTTATTTTTTGAATGTATATTAAATAATTACCGATCTTTTCTGAAATCTTTTGAAAAAATAAACATCCGATTAAAAAAAATGCATTAAAAAATGTGAAAATAATAATAATAAAAGAAAAATCCAATTTATTTTTTTTATTTTGCAAAAAATCATTATTATTCAATATTACTTTTGTCTGAGCTGGTCAACATATGAGGCAGTGAGAAGCAAAGGGATGCAAGTGCCAAAATTAAAAATTTGGATATAACCAGTACAGATGGTAATTGAACGAACCCCTTCTCTCTCTTGCGCAAGAGATAGAACTAGTAGCTCTGGTAGGTGCTGCTGCACAGCATGATTTAGAAAAAAAATTCAATGAAAGCCTACCTAGGACGTAATCTTTATACGTGTTTTACTCAGAACTTGAAAATGTCCACTTGTATCCCCTTGCTTCTCACTGCCTCATATGGCCTTTGCGCAAATTTGCGCTTTCAGGTGTAACGTCTCATTTTTGATTTTGCCAATATTAAAAAATACCAAAAGTAGTATCATACTTTAAAATGAAATTTTCAAATTCGCTTACTAAAGGTTTCTTGCTCTTCATAAAAGAAAAACCAATCTGCTTTAAGTTGCATCCCTCAAAGTTTTTAAAAATGCAGTCCAAAACAAGTTTGCAATCTAGAAAAAAATATCCAGAAAATTTAAGTAAATTCATGTGATACGATTTTTTTTTACTCAATTCAATACGAATCAGAAATTAGTCATTTCTACTTTACATTTTATCATCTGTGAAGAGGAGTTTGAATGAAACCACATTTATCAAGATGAATCATAGGGTTATACAATGAATAAAATAGCATCCCAGACCCTCTACGTATCTTATCAAGTATGTTTTTATCTTTTGTATAAAATCTGACTCATGTCAAAGAATTTGAAAGATTTTTTCCTCTCGAAGTTAATTATTTCTCCTTCTACATAAGTGGAAGAAAATCGAAGTGGCGTTGGCTCCGTTAGTGTTATAATGTTTTTCTTTTCATCATAAGCATGTGTTATTTGACCTCTTCCGCTCCCCCTATTGATTACATAGTGTCATACTTTATCTTACTAACCTCTCACTACCCCCTTCCTTTGTCACATGTCACGTTATATTTTAAACAAATATATTGTTGTAAAAATGTTTTTATGTCAATCGAAATGTATGATGTCACACTTATTGTCCCACCCTCCCTCCCTCTGCCTTGTCACAGACTGAAGCAAAAGTTCCGGAGCTCCCTCTCCCTCCTAAAGCGCTACATCATTTGTAGACGACCCCCAAAAATGGTCAAAGCTTTAAAACTTCTCATAAAAATTCTAGTATGTTTAACCACTTAGATCAGCAATGTTCAATCTTTCTTTGCTTTCGAGTCAATAAGAGCTCTCGTGTTCATAAGAAAACTACTTTCCACGAATCGCCGCAACACACAAATTAGTGAAAATTAATGTAATTGGTTATTTGATTATGTTTCCAACTGTATCCAAATTGAATTTACTAAATGCATCTTGATTATGAGACAACATTGCTTATGAGAGCGAATGGAATATAAATAAATAAATAAATGAAAACATCCAGCTTCCAGCCCCTAGTATTCATTTGAATTTTGACGACTTGAATTCAAATTACATTTTTAGAGATCACGAATTGTGATAGGACCCTACTCGTTGGGTTTCTTGTTTCTACAAATGGAATGGAATGGAAATGAAGAAGAAATTCGTACGCCACCGCTCAGGGGTAGCTGATTGCAGTGGACAGTGCTACTGGCAGAGGCAAAGGACCAGAGAAGCAGCACTCGCAGGGGCTAGTGGACGGTGGTGTTCGTATAGGACCCGGGTTCAAAAATCATAGGAACATCAACTTTTGTCAGATGATGCTAATAAGTAACTCTTTGATTACTTAAAAAAGAAAAGAGTATAAAGTCTTCTAATGGGTCCTTTTCCCTAAACAGAGCAATTTGGACAGGGCAAGGAATGGCATTCACTGTGCCAGGGGAATGACACTTAGAGGAAATAATGCGTTTTACTGACGATATTATAATTTATGTGGGAAAAGGAAACACTACTTTTATGAAATTGAAAAAGATCCAATGTCGTGGTGTCCAAAAATAGTTATTGTGGTTATTTGTTTCCCTTACATTTTACAGGGGAACGACGACAGGGGAATGACAAAAATTAAAGTTAACTTATATATTGTCATAACTGCAAACAACAAATATTAATGTCACTTAAAGTAAGGGGGGGAAACTCTATACAAACAAGAGTCAATCATTCATTCAGCAATTATTACAAAATTAAATGAATTATCAAAGACAGGGTAATGACAGTCATTAAAAATACTTATCAAGATTTAACTTGATATCACCCGAATATACTCTACACCGTATATTTATTCAAAAAGAACTAATTAAGATTATTTCTATGATGAGACCAGAATTCAAAGATTAAATTATGAGTTAATACAACTATTGCCAGGTGTGAGAATCATTCATTCCATTCCTCGACAGGGGAATGACAAAAAATCAAAGGACATTTTTACTATTTTTTTTTTTTTAAATAATGCAAACCTTGAAGAATTTTTTTTTCTATTTTACAACATTGCATAACACTTCTTAAGAGGTTAAACAACATTTTCTGTACAAATATGCATGGCTTCCTGAATCTTTAGAGCTGATTTTGCTTTAAGGTGGAGGTAGGAACACACAGGGGAATGACATTTATCATGTCAAAAAATTATTTAAATGTATAATAATAATAGAGTGTTTGTTTTAACTTATTTCACAAACATAAAAACATGTTGTTAAAGCATTCTAACGTCAGTTTTATTTCTATACTAGTTAGTTTGTTATTTTTGGAGCAAGGACAAGAATTTAGCAGTTTAGAGAAAATGACCCTAATATGACTGTACTTCGTAATATAGGGTGCTTGCGGTTTTTTTTTTTTTTTTTGTACATGTATTCGAGAATGCCGGTAGCTATCTATACGATATGATGCTTTATGTCCTGATCAGTACCAGTGATCTAAATTGCAATAGTGAAAGTTGTGGGTATTTGCATGTTTCAAAGTTAATAAGAATTTTCGAGAGTGCTACAGAAGCACGTTGCATCGTTGTTGTACGTTGTAGACTCTAACTTCATAAGTTATTATTCCTCCTGCTTTATCGGCAAGTACATGATGCTTTTCCGGTATTTATTCGATTTCAGACATAATTCATGCATGTGAAGAAGAATAAAAATCAGGTTGGCGAGACGCACAATATGAGGTACAGCGCGTTTCTTCTTCCGAAAGGAAAGAATGGAGAGTCGAAAGTGAAGGTGAAGACGATGCTTAGTGTTTGCATTGCACAGGACTATGTTTTGAAATGATCAGGGCTTGAGCAGTGGATTTGATGTCAAAAATACTGGGCAGCTAATCAAATGGGTTCATTCAGAGTACGCAGGTAATTCGAAAAATAAATTCATTTATTCGAAATGCTAAAAGCTCATGACGGAAATGAAAACCAGTAGTTTCCCTGCATTGTTGTTGTGGTGCCTCATAATGGGAGCCACGGTTTGCTCCATCACGATTTCTCAAGTTTTTGAACTGCCTTTACCAGGTCGCTCACAAAAGCTTGGCCTGCCGAGGGCGGCCCACAGGACACAGATTGATCATTTTTCTTAATTCTTCGCGATTGAAATCCTGTCAATATTAGTAATGGAGACATATTGGACATTTTGCTAGACATGATCGTCGGAGTGTTTCGTGAAATTTGGTGTAAAAATACTTCGAGTTCAACTGAAAAAATTTTCGTGAAACGGCAATTTTTTTTTTTCAATTTCAAGATGTGGCATCAATTGGAATTTGCACAGAAATTCACAGGTAAGAAAATAAGAAATTCTGAAATGTATTTAGTTTTTTTTTCTTTCTGATCATTTTAAAGATGCGGAAGGCATGCAACAATTAAAAAGTTGCACGGTAATAAGAACGTACTCAGTTATTACTGATAAATTGTTCTAATTTACAGCTAAGCTGCTGTTTTGAAGAAATAATTCGTAAAGATCGTGTTAAGCTATAATAAAAACATGCATAAATAAGTCTTATTTCATATCAAAAACCAAAATATTTAATATCAACTTCTACACACAAAAAGAATTGAGCTTATATTGAGACTTCTGGAGAAGGAAAAAAAACTTTTCCTTGCGATATCAAATAGGATGTTGCAACAGGTCTGTACGGTTAAACAAATTAACAAAAAAGTAAGTCTATACGTTCCACGAGTTGAAAAAATCACTTAAGCGAAAAACAAAGATCAACTGTTCAACTTTCAACAAGACACTTCGATGAAGGGAAAAGCACAACTAATAATCTGTGAAGCAAAAAGAGAAAAAGAGAGGGAAAAAGAATGATGGAACAGAAGCGTGTGTACATAGTAATCGCTTTAGCTCCCGTTTTGAAATCGTCTGCTCTGATAAAAGGCAACACTTTGGAAATAGGCGTCAAAACATGTTGCCAGATTCCACCCACACTGCCGTTAATCTGACGGCCTGATAGCTTAAAGGTGAAGTCTCCGAAATAGCAAACAGTCGCCTGATAAGATGGGTCGTGAAGAATTTCGGCCTTTTATCGTTTGGGGGAGGCGCAACAAGTGATGGGGCCGAAGGTCAGAGTGTCAAAGAAGTCACGGGGAAGAGGCAACCAAGGTCCGGGAAAGATCTTCCATCAAAAGAAACATTTAGATAGCAGTCCGCGTTGTATCATCACTTCCATCACTGAAACTCGTTACTAAACATAAAATATGTAACATTTTCGACACACATTTCGGGCATTTTCCGCACAAGTACTTAATGCATCTTTTGTCTTAAAATACATTTTGCACGCGCAATGCATATTCTTCATTTCATTGCACACTTTTGAAGATGCACACATTCTTAACTATACAATCGAGGCAACAAAAATGCACTTTTAACATGTGTAAGATCCCAAACCAGGGTCGATCACATATGCAAGTAATATGAGCACATTGTACAACTCAAAAATGTCATTCAACACCTGAAAATATAATATGAGGCAGAGAGAAGCAAAAGAATGCAAGTGGACAGTTTTGAGTTTCGAGTAAAATGCGTTTAAAGATCAGATCCTAGGTGGACTTTCATTGAATGTTTTTCTAAATCATGCTGTACAGCATCATCAACCAGGGCTACTAATGCTACTCTCTTGCCCAAAGACAGAGGAGAGGTTCACCTACCATTTGTACTGGTTATCTACAAATTCATTTGTACAAATCCATTGTACAATCCCCTCCAAATCCATTTGTACTGGTTACCATCCTCCTTTTGCTTCTCACTACCTCACATGAAGTTGAAAGCACCTAACGAATGTGAAACAGCAGTCTCTGGATGCCGCAAACTAGCTGTTTGGTATTTGCTTGTCGATCTGCCAAAAACTTCGGACATAAGGGTGGTTATTTGTAGCTCTCTACAACTTAGAGCTTACATGAAATACACCGCCAGCTCAGTCAATTCCAGCCGGGGACTGCAGTTTCGTGCTTATTAGCACTCATCAGCCCGGCATAGGAGTGACTGAGCTGGAGGTGGAAAATTTCTTAAGGAAGCCAAGAGTGCCAAACAAACTGATAGCTAATGCAGAATTAGCATTGACCAGACGAGTGACCGAAGCAATGGTTCGGTTCAACTCGAAGATTGAAGGCAAGGCAGGTATATTCAGTAAGTTTCAGTAAGTTATTTCATTTATTTCTGACTTAGCCCTGGCTATAGGGTGTAACTTACTGAACTTAGAGTTTAATTTCAAATTATAGTCCGACTTTTATATCTTATGATATTAATATCTTATGAAAATAAAACAATCGACCGACGTTGGAAAATAATTCCAAACACTAAAAGCACTGTATACCAACATCTGATAAAGCTGTAAAATTCGAAATTGTTTTCCAGAGTTTGGGCTAAAATATTGTCCAGCATTCGTGAGAAAATGTTTTCTAAAATTTAAAAGGCTGCTTTCAACGCTGGAAAATACAATTTCGTAAATTTCAAAATCATCGCTTGATTTCTGAAAACGATTTAAAGACTCAAAACCGCATTCAAAATATGCTCTCAAATTCAAGGAAACTACGATTTTTTAAAACTCCAAACCACTAGTCGGCGTCCGAAAATGATATCTGAAGGTTAAAAATATATAGGCAGAACAAAAATTTACAAGATATAGAACAAAAACGTTAGAACGTTTTGAAAAGAGAAACGACGATCTTCTCTTGAGAACGAATTTCATGTGTAGTCTTTTATCTCTTTAAATTATGAGGACACAATTTAAAATTAATATAAATTTCGTTGAACTTGAATAAATCTAATTTATTCTTTTATTGATATTTTTTACACATTATCCTTTTACTGCATTGTAAACATTTCTACACAGTAGCTTGGAGAAAGAATTTAGTTAGGAACAAGCAGAAGGTAGTGTGCAGTAAAAATTACATACGCGTGTTTGGAGCTATTCTTTTAGTGAAATTCAGCTATGAGATGAAATAAATAAATGAGTAAAAATAAATTAATATATAAATAAATAAAAATAAATAAATAAAATAAATAAAATAATTGAAAAAAGTTATAGGTAATTTGAAATCACATCTTTCTCAAACCTTTAACTAAACTGCATGCTTAACACGATGGAAAATGTGGAATTTTTGGAAAACAATTCATGCTCCAGTATTTAAATTTGATTAACAGTTTCAATTATGCTTTCTTTGCGCATCAATAGACGCTAAAAGAAATAAAATAGCATTAACATTCTTTAAAATACCGCACAATTTATTCAAAACAAACTAGATTTATAGAGTGACAAACTCATTTAAATCATTGGAAAAAATTCTGTTCGTACACAAGTGAAAACGTAAACAAACATAAATTCATAAATAACAGAAAAATGAATATGTTACTGCAAAAGACCGAAATAGGTGAATATCGACGTGTTCTGGATAATGAGTAAAAATGTAACTAAATATTTGGTCTTTCACAGATGATTTATTAGTTAATTAATTAATTAATTAATTTATTTTTTTGATGGAATTCTTCCGCATAAATAAGATCTTCGATAAGTCAGATTTTCAGAAAATCAAGGAAGAAAAAGGGAATTTTAATGAAAATGTTAAAATGTTTCCATTGCAGAAATTTCTTCTAGCTTTCTTGTTAATTTACCAAATAAAAACCTTTTAGAGGATTTCGAAAGATATATATTAGAGCTATTTTTTTTCAACGATCTAAACGATTTTTTTTTCTTTCAAAAGTTAGGATATTCGCTTTCCTTAAAAAGAAAAATTAAATATCAAAAACCTACTTGACAATACAAATATCCTGAAGAATAACCACAAGAAACGAGCTGTTTTATCCTTCGATTGTTTCGAGAGATCATATGTTGCTTGCTTATCGTATCTTGGATCAAAAAGACTTTCCCTTAGCCTTTACCCAACTGAAGACTTCGCCTTAATATCTGATAGCGGTATTGACCGATTCTTTTTTAAAAATATTTTTATTTGTGTATTTTTCTTTTTAACTAGGCTGCACGCGAACGCAGCAAACGCATTCACACTGTTTGTCAGCGGGTTCTCAAAACAAGACTGTTGAGGTGCTGCACATCATTATTGACCCAAGATACCGAGGCTGGAAAAGCAAGTATGCGTGAAACTGGCTGTCGATAGCTCGTGACAAAAATATTGCAGAAAAATATTAAGAATTTATGCAAAGGGAAATGAAAAAAAAAGAAAGAAAAAGGCTTTGTATATATATATGTATGTCCAAATATGTGCGTGTATTTGGCGCTAAAGTTGTTAAATATTTCAAGTTAGAATAATACAGAATAGTACTCCAAACTGGGAGATTTTTCCGAATACACACACACACACACACACACACACATGTGGCTGCTATAAAACAGTAAAACAATCTTAAGGCATTCATATTGCCATGGGAACACAAAGCGCAGTATCCGCAGAAAGGAGGTTCTGAGAATTTGATGAAACGAGTTTTAATTTCTATAGGGAAAAGTTGGAATCAGGCGTTTCTTTTTCTGCTTTATTTTCAACGGAAGCTTAACAAGCTTGCTGATACAACAAAGATAAACGACATACAATAAACGACAAAACTGAAAAAAAAAAAAAGGAAAGAAAAGAAAAATGAAGAATTTTCAGTTATTGAGCTTTATCTTCCACGGAAGTTTATATGTCTTCCGCCCAAGAATTAGAGAGAAAGTATTTCGTATATTTCGAGGTAAAACATTTTCAAAAACATAAACTACAAGAAATATGCTGAAAATCTAAATGAAGTATGTATAATGTATAAGATAACGTGTCATTCACCGACGAACATAGTGGCACATTTCAAAAATGTTAATACAAAAAAAAAAAAAAAAAGACTTTAAAACTACAGTTGGAAATTGCTCTAAAAAGTAAAAAATTATTTTATTCCTTGAACACCATCAATACTACTTTTAAACATAGTTTTTGAAGTCGGCGAAGAAGGTCAGGTAAAATGATGAGCAACTATATTTTGTTTATATATTTTAGAATAACCAATCAAAATTAAAAACAAAAATTTTATACCACTTCACAAATATGCTGTTATCAATGTGATGTATGCAAATGCTAGGAGAAGAACCTGACTCCATTAAAATGTATATTTGTAATTGAATTATAGTTACTCATCATTTTACTTATCGTTATTTTTGTCTTCAAAAATTACGTTTTAGAGTAGTATCGATGGTGCTCAAATAATAAAATTATTTTTTATTTTTTAGAGCTACTTCTAGCTGTAGTTCTGAAGTCGGTTCTATTTTGTTTTTTCAAAAACATTTTATTTCATTCTTTTTAGTCTAAATGTGTTTCAGAAATAGTATGAGATTACCATTAAAAAGCTTCATAAAAAGGCTACACATTAAAAAAAAAAAAAAATAATAATTAAAAAAAAATCTACCCATCAAAAACCATTTAAATATTAACGGTTTCCCTAACTAATTTTTGACTTGAATTAAATGAAAAACCAACATAAATAAAGCGACTTTCGGTTGTGCTGGTGAGCTTTTTGCACTGAGGAAGAGGTTCCATCCATTGTATCCTTGAGATAGCTATATGCTGTATTTTCTTCAAAATTTGTGCTTTATTTACGTTGGTTTTCATTTAATTCATATTATAGCACAAAGCTTGTTGATGATTTTTCATTTAATTTTTGAGTTATGCGGAACGCAACCCCTGAATAAAACGCGGATCGGTTGTACTTCCGTTTTTTTAAACGGGTTGTGTTTGCAGTTAAAACGGTAATTAATAAAAAAAAAAAAGACACAATATATGAAATTAAATGCACAAAGTGGAGTATTCAACCTCAAAATATCACAGAAATAAAACACTTCTGAAATTTTAAGGTACAGTTTTGTTCTGTTTAATTTTAATTAATACTTTAATCAGCTGTATTATGGATGTCAACATAGTGGAAATGCAATTTAATATTTTAAAGCTTTTAACAAGATGTGTGACTTGAAAAATTTTAAAGAACTGAATTCCAAAACCAAATTGATTGAAAGATCTTTAAGTGCTAGAATATGTAATTTTTCAAAAGTTAAACAAATTCTTTTCTTTAGCAACTTTTCTTTTTTTTTTAAACGCGCATCTGTCACAATGCTCAAAAAAGTCCTTATAAGACCTAGTAACACTGGCGTCGATAAAATTTTCTTTTGTTGTAACGTTCTGTTTACCTTAGAAACCATTGGATAGCAAAACAACTCCTACGCTTCGGATAACTACAATACCTGCCATCGTTGCGAAAACAAAAACTGATGATCGGAAGTGAAATGGGGAAAAGAAGAGGATCGACTGACGTCACGATGACGTCAAAGAACCGCCGGTATTCTTTTGTATCCCGCTCTGAAAATTTCTTTGCAACTCTTTTTCCTCAATTGCTCCGGAATTCTGAGGTTATTTCGCTGTAAATTTATTCGTTTCGACTTACAAAGAATTGTGTTGGAAAACGTTTTTGAAAAATAAATAAATAAATAAATAAATAAAAATAAATAAATAAATATAAATAAATAAATAAAAAATGTAAATAAATAGATAAAATAAAATAATTATCTAAGGGGAAAAAAAAAGAAATAAAATAGAACAAAAATTTTGTCCAAGAAAAAAAAACCATCTAGCATACAGCCTGTGGTTAATTATTTGAATTTTGACGTCTTGAATTCAAATTATGTCTTTCGCAATCACGAATTGTTATAGGATCCTACTCGTTGGGATTCTTGTTTCTACAAATGAAATAGAATGGAGAAGAAACTCGTACTCTTCATATTCTGACTAGTGATTTTCTAGATTGTTAATGCAGGGCAATTCCTTTAAAAAAGAAATACTCTGGTGGACAATTGCTAAGGACGGATTCCAATGGGCTATGTAGCGCGTAAAAAAAGTAAGTGTAATTCGATGGCAAGTGAAATAAACTAATGCCATAACTCTATAACATTGCAATGACGATAATTTATTGTGCTCTGAAACCCAGAAGGCGTTGGAAAGTGTTCAAAGGACTAAACGGTCATTTTGGGTTGAACACGCAAAAATGAATAAATGTAATTACCGCCCTCAGGCGTTCCGGCGTAAGATGTCAATATGGGATATGGCTACCATGTCCCAAGCGATGCAAAGCGATGCAAGCTTTCACACGTCTTGTAATGCTTTACCCAACATTATCCACCATCTGTTGGGGTAATTCATCCCATTATTCCGTCAGTTACGAATAAGGGTGTCCTTGCTTATTGGAGGGCGTTGTCGATCAGCAAGACTGTTCTCCAAAGCATCCCAAACATTTTCAATATGATTCAGATCTACAGAACGTGCGGGCCATTCGATGGGTTGGATATTTTAAGTGAACTAGACACTCCTGGAGGGCGATTGTTAGTGACATGTTACGTTGTCATCCAAGAAAACGATTTCATCGCCCACAGCGCCACATAACACGTGAACATGAGGTAGTAGAACAACATTAATTCATCACTAGCCGTCATAGTCTTGTTTGAAAGCACACGAGCGATGTACTGCCATTAATCATAATCCTTCCCATACCATTACACAACTTCTAGGATGCTAGTCCTTTTCTTTTGCCATTTGCCAGTTTGTATGCTGTACCACTTTCATGCCAAGTTAGTTGTCGTCCACAATTAGACGACAGACTGAACCTGCTTTCATCTGAGAATAGTATACAAGCCCAATCGACTTCCCTCCAATTGTGGTGCTGGTGCTGACGACATCATTACAAACGAGCAAAACATTGACTTGTACACAATGGGATGCACAAAACAAGTTGACGGGCGTATAGTCTTACTGCATCCAAACGTCTGGCTACAGTTTTTCGGAATTTTCTCTCGCTATTAGCAGCAAAAAACTGCTTTGCTATCTCAGTAGCTGTGTTGCGCTGGTTCCTTTTCGTTGCTAGCACTAAGTAGTAATCTTCTGCTGATGTCGTATTGCGTACACAACCTTCCTCGTGACATTTGCTACACATTCCATTTGTTTGAAATGATTTCCAAACTATCCAAACAACCCTGTGACAGACGTTAAACTACCTGGTAACATCAAAAATTTTGAACCCTTCTTCAATGTTACCAACCACAGGTCACCCATAAAATCATCTAAGGGATGTCGGGAAGACAAATCGAAAAATGCAAGTTCCTGAAATGATTCTTTCCCGTCAAACTTTCTTGCTTTTCAACAACAATGGTCATCACGCGCCCAATCCATTACATCGCTTATCAGCGCTATCACGTGACCAACAACGTCTTGAGTCTAAAGTTTGCATACTCACAAGGAGTTTTACTGTGTCCCAAACTTATGCTGATTTCTATATTTTCATGCGTTCCATTTTGTGGTTACTAACGCTGCTACTGCCACCCGTCCTTAGCAATTGTCGACCAGTACTAATTAGGATGAGGTAGTAAAGCTGTAGTTATTATGGCTAATTTGTACTCGTACACTTATCATAAAGATTATATTTACAACGCATGCCGTTATGATGTTTTTTTTATCGATCTTAAATGATGGGAATGGGGTCGTTTTCGAAATTTTAAAAGTATTTTTTTCTGAAAGAACATCTGATCATTTTATAAATAATTTGACAAAGTTTAATAGTACTTAAAAAAAATTATTTAAATTGGTGCGCAGATTCCATTAATTTTTTACGCTTCTGCACATGACATCAAAAGTGATGAAATGCCATTCACTGTTACCATTATGACAGAGCGCAATATTCAATTCGCATCTTTACTCACATGTGTTGGCAACGATATGGTTTAAAGCAAGCGTAGAGAGCAATATTTAATTCGCTTCTGAATTATCATAAACTGGAAACGCGGTAGACAGTAAGCGTAAGCATTCATTGCTCTAGTGGATTGCGCGCCAAAGTACATCACTTGTGACGTCATAAAGACTACACTTTGTTTGAAAAATCGGACATTAAAAAAAAATTAAAAATTAAACGTTTTGAAAATAGAAGATTTTCCTCGCTCCATGTTCGAAATTTTCATTTAGATGAAGTTTTACTTTTTAAAATTCACCTTTCGGTGTTTTTTTCTGAGAGAAAAAAAAAAAAAACACCGAATTACACCCACACGTTTAAAAATGTGAAATCTGCTTGCATTAAGATTTGAATGATTGCAAATGATTTTGAAGAATGATGACGAAAAGGATAGTAGTTGCAAACAAACTATCCTTTAAGTTTGTTTACAACAACTATCCTTGATTTTTACAAAGTCATCACATAATAAGATAGGTAACAACTTTACAATGGCTAAGGATAGTTGTCGCTCTATCCAAAAACTGTTATTAATTGGATAGTCAACTGTCCTACTTATTTCCCTAATCTGAGAATTAGCAAAATTTCTAGATTATAAATTCCCATCACTTAAGATCGATAAAAAATAAAAACATCGTATCGGTAATAAATAAATATTAAAAACAATGTGCGAGACTTCTCGTCGTCATGGTAATTGTAGGCTTAAAGGAAGCATTTCAGACCTTGGAAATATTCAGCAGAGTAGCAGATGAAAAAAGCACATGACGAACCAAGTCCGAAGCAAAAAATATCCTTTTATTTTTATCATATTGGGGATGAGCTAATATTTAGACAATGTATTTGGCTTACATTGAATCCAGTTCAACAGGAACATTAAAAATATATCGTTATTTTAACAACAAACAACATCTCATAAAAATGGCTAACAACTTATTTCGAATTAACTTAGAAAAAATGCATCTTCACGAAATAGAATATTCAAGACAATTACGCCATTTTCCTTTGAACTGGACTGGACGGCACTCGCATGAAGACCAGTGGCGTAGCGAGAAAAAATCCTTGGGGGGGGGGGGGGTAATTTTTTCTGAAGTTTAAAGTAAAGCCATGCATTCAAATTTACACACACACGCACACACACACACATATACATTACATAAACGAATTTCTTCTTTGAAAATATCTTGATGAATACTGCCATCATAAGAAAGGAAGCCCTGTCTCGAAGAGAAAAAATGTTGCGCAAAACAGGAAGACATAAAGACATAAGCTTTTTACCGTCCTAAAAGCTATTATATTAAATAAAAATCTTTTAGCTCATAAACAGAACCCTTCAGGTTCGACTGAAAAATGATTTTTTGGGGCTCATGGGGGGGGGGGCTGACCCCCCCCCCATCCCCCCATGGCTACGCCATTGATGTAGATATCACACACAAAAAACATTGAGAGAGAGAGAGAGTCTGCAAACATGCAGCATTATATAGCCATGAAAATACATGGTGGGAACAACCAAAATTCGAAATTTTAATCGCTTATGCAAAATGTTAAGAACTGTTGCCACGCACGAAAACTTCAGAAAACATCTCACGGTTATCACATGCAGTGACTAATCAAAATCCAATCCAGTTCAGATGAGTGAATTGCCCGAACGACGTCACTACCGATTCAACGTTGTTTGTTTGTTTGCATTGGAGTAGAGCCGCTATATAGATAGGCCGACGCATCAGCTTAAGTTTAGCCATTGTGGATCGGATTTTTCATTGTTGCACTGCTAGGGTTACCACAGTAAAGTTTCGGATTTCGCCAAAATTTCCAAAATAATATTTTATTTAATAAACAAGTCACGTGCGGCTAATAATCGTTCTCAGTGAATAATCACCAAGCGCGATGACTCGCCAGAAAAGATAACCACTCAAACACGTGCTCCGATCCAAAATGGCTGATCTTAAGCTGATGCGTCGGCTCGTATATATCGCCTTACGACGGAGCAATTCGTCCGAACTCGATCTGCATGGGGCAAAAACGTATTTTAGAAGAAATAACAGTTGGTTGTCTTTTTCTTTTCTTTATTTAAATTTCATTTATCTGAAAGAAAACTTGACTAAAATGTTAACAGTAATCTGAAAAATCAAAGCAACATCAAAAACGGACAAGTGGGGAGGAAAAGCAGTTTGTCATTTCTAAAAAAAAAGCAATTCAACCGCACATTAAATTAAAAACCTTTGAAGTGATAGTAAATGATATGGGGACTTCAATTAAACTTCAAACTTCGAAAAAAGCTTTAAAAAATTGACATTTTCCTGTAAAATTTTTTAAAAATTTAAATTTTACAGGACAAACAAAAAAATTATTTTTTGTTGAAATATTTGACTGATTAGAGCGTTTTTATTTTTTGGTAACGTAATTCAACAGAAAAAATAGTATCTTTGGAGGAAAATCTGAGTGCGGAAGGATAGATCCTACCGCAGGAGGAAGGAATGGAATGCAAATGAAGAAGAAATTCGCATCCGTCATATTATGACTGGTGATATTTTATATTATACGTAATACGAGTCATATCAAATTAAAAAAAAAAAAGAATTGTTAATTAAGATGCGGAAATGAATATAGAGATATTATGACCAATTTACACTCGTACACTTTACATAAACATTGTAATTGATGTGTATATTGTTATGGTATTTTAATTCCATATTAATCTTAAATGGTGGGAATTAGTAATCGGGAAATTTTGTATTTCGATGAAGTTTTCTATTTAAGCTGCTCTACATCGGCGTTTTTCTTGAAAGAAATGTGATTTTACATCCCCCCTCCCTTTTTTAATGTAAAATCTACTTGAGTTAAGCATTGAATGAACACAAACGATTTGTAACCATGACGATGAAAATTAGACTCTTTAAATAAATATTAAAAACAAGTGAGCTGGATTTTATTATCTTCTTCATGACAATCTGAAAAATCTTAGAATCATGAGAAACGGTCAAATGAAGTAAATAAACAATTCCGATTTTGCTGAAATTTTCACTGTTTGTTCCTTTATGTTCTGAAAAGGTTTGCAGACCAGTTTGGAAAAAAAAAATGATGAATAGTTTTTTTTATTCTAATTTAGGTCCAATTTTCACTTAAATTCCCGAATATGAGGGTGAAAAATTACTTGCACATATTATTATTATGTATCGTTGGAAAGAGTAGAATTTTCCACGTTCTAAGCAATTTGTTTCATTGCCCTAACCTACTTACGGCGGGAAATATTCACTTTTTTTTAGCTCGAACTTGTTTAGGCTTAGCTGAAATTTAGGCACTACTTTCTTCATTAAATCTATCAATAAAAAGTGAAGGAATTGTCCTACGGATTTCGTTTGACACCATTTGAAAGAGCGACATTTTTTACTCCAAATCTATCTCGACCTATGGTCGAAAAACGAAGCTTCTACTTCCAAAGGAAAAAAAGTTACAAGTTGTTTTAAATCAAGTTCGAAAAATCTCATCTCCATTCAAATAGTTAACCATATTATTTTCACGTTTCCACGGTTACGCTTTTTGAATCCATTGTATCTTTCCATCTTTTCATTTTTTATTCTTTAACTTATTTTATTTCGTGTTTCCATTGGTTGCGCTTTTTATACCCATCGTTTCTTTCTTTAGAAATTTTGCATTATATTTTGTTTTTCTTTTATTTAACTCTGATTGTTGAATATACGTCACTTGACACAATTTTTATTTTCGAGCTAGACCGAGTAAAGCCAGGCGACGCAGCCAGTATTTTATATTTGCAGACGTTATACGATAACACTGCAAATATTGATTGCGTTTTTTGAAAATGTTTTGCTATAAGAGCAAAATTGTAAACATTAACACAACTGTTTCGAAATCGTGACAAGGTTTCTCTTCATGTAATATTTTTTTTTTTTTTTTAAAGACTGCCTGTAAACAAAGTAGTAATCATGGTTATAAAAATATAATGAAAAATGATCGAGCTTTCAGGTTTTCAGTTTCCCAGTTGCTTTATTTAGCATTCTTTTATAATGTAAACACATTTTTTTCTCATATTAATTTCCATATTCTGGTACATGTTCCAATTCGGAATTCTCATCTAATTAAGATCCTGTTCATCTATTCCTCCTCTTTGAACTCGCTTTTTGTGACCTCTCTCTGTTATTATCTTATCCCTTTCCTTTGCGGACCTGTGTCAGCACTAAGCTTATGAGCACCTCTTACTTTAAAAATAAAATAAATTAAAAAAACTGAAAAAGCTGAAATCTTCTTTATCTTTACTAATAATAAAGCAGAAAGTCTCTCTGTCCGGAGGATGTCTGGATGTCTGTAGGATGTCTGTAGGATATCTGTAGGATGTCTGTGACGCGCATAGCGCCTAAACCGTTCGGCCGATTTTCATGAAATTTGGCACAAAGTTAGTATGTAGCATGGGGATGTGCACCTCGAAGCGATTTTTCGAAAATTCGATGTGGTTTTTTTTTTTATTCAAATTTTAAGAAAAAAAAAACTATCATAAATTACGAAATTATCATAACGTGGAATCGTACCATGGGCGCAAGCCAATGGGTGAGATACGAAATTATCATAACGTGGAACTGTAACGTCGGTACAAGCCAATTGTCGAGAAAATTCACCATACATTATTTGTAAATATATACAAGCGAACCAAAAGACCTTTAATTTTTCTATTACGGGCGAAGCCGTGCGGGTGCCACTAGTTACTAATAATAAAGCTGAAAGTCTCTCTGTACGGAGGATGTCTGGATGTCTGTAGGATGTCTGTGACGCGCATAGCGCCTAGACCGTTCAGCCCATTTTCATGAAATTTGGCACAAAGTTAGTTTGTAGCATGGGGGTGTGCACCTCGAAGCGATTTTTCGAAAATTCGATTTTGTTCTTTTTCTATTCCAATTTTAAGCCCATTTTTCACAGAAATTTAATAAAATGGGAAAGAATCTTTATCTTTATCTTTATTATTATTACTAATAATAAAGCTGAAAGTCTCTCTGTCCGGAGGATGTCTGGATGTCTGTAGGATGTCTGTGACGCGCATAACGCCTAAACCGTTCAACCGATTTTCATGAAATTTGGCACAAAGTTAGTATGTAGCATGGGGGTGTGCACCTCGAAGCGATTTTTCAAAAATTCGATGTGATTCTTTTTCTATTCCAATTTTAAGAAAAAAATATCATAAGATGGACGAGTAAATTACGAAATTATCATAACGTGGAACTGTAACATGGGCACAAGCCAATTGGCGAGATACGAAATTATCATAACGTGGAACCGTAAGATGGGTACAAGCCAACTGGCGAGGAAATTCACCATACATTATTTGTAAATATGCAGGCGAACTAAAAGACCTTTTGATTTTTCTATTACGGGCAAAGCCGTGCGGGTATCACTAGTGGAAAAATATAAAGCATTCAAGGGATTACAGAAATTAAAGATATTATTAATTTTATAGTTAAAAAAAGTGAGTACTTTGCATATCGCAGTAGCTACCCTTGAGCAGCATGCGGACCCGGGGAAAGACTGAAGTTATGGGCATCTCTTGCTCTGAATTGAATAAATAAAACGCAGAAACTGATGAAGATAAAAAAAAACTTCAAAGGTTACAAAAATTAAAGACTTAATTTTTTATAACCAAAGAAGGAAAAAGGTGCCAATATTTGCATATCGCAATAACTATCTTTGAACTAGAAACAGAGCATTAATGAAACCAATGCTGTTTGAAAATTGCAAACACACTAGGTCAAACAGTATTGGAATTATTAGTTGCGTTTTATTGCAAAGTCACCAGAATTTAAAATAATTTCATAAGAAGAAGAAACATCCAATATTCAACATTCATTTGAATTTTGACGTCTTGAATTCAAATTATGTTTATCACAATCACGAATTACGATTTCTTGTTTCTACAAATGGAATGGTCTTTTCGTGAGATTTAGGTATGCATGCATGCATGCAAGATTATTGTTATTATTAATATTTTTATCGTTTTGTAAAACTCGGAGTTTTATTCGGTAGGTTAAGAATTTTCCCACCTCAAAAATATGGATTCGTGGTGCCAGTGAATGTCTAATTCCTTCGATGTTTTTGAAGTTGTTTTCTTCCATGTTAGAAATAATGAAGCATGGAAAAGTTAAAAGAGCACGAAAAGGGTTTAGAAACTGTATATATAATTGAGAAAATAATTGATACTCTTATTTAAACCTTCCACTGCTCTAGAGAATTTTAAAGAAATTTTTCGAATCTTTTAATGTCAGATTTAAACTACTGCTAACCAATTTTCCCTCTCAGTATCTAAACAGAGCGAAATTCCCGCAAGGACAGCAAAATTAGTGTCGCAGTCACCTCAACCAAAAGGGTTGTCAAAATTGATGAAAAAGTACTTAATTAGTCGAGTCGGGCTGCACCTTAAAGTTAAAAAAAAAAAAAAAATAAATAAATAAATAATGCAAAGGTAAATCAAAATAATTAAATAAAATTCGTCACTCGAAACTAATACAGTTGCTGTGAAACTGAAATAGCCATTTCTAATGCGGTATTTTAATTACAACATTACAGGACGCGTAAAACTAATTCAACTAATTTTCTTACGAAATAAATCGGGTAATAAATAACTTCTCTTAAAGTTGCACAAACCTCCATTTATTATTAAGAAATTCCAGTAAAATAAGGAGTATTAATTAAAATATATGTAAATTGTAGCCATGAATTACGCTTCCTCGCCAATTTCAGTAGGCGTTCATGTCGAAAAAATGAAGTTCTATTGACAGTTTCATTGATCATAATCGCCAAGCCTACGTTTTTTAGAGCGTGAAAACAGACCCACAATTAACATAAAACCTACTCAAACTAGTTTCGAACAGTTTTAATGTTTTCATATGATTTAGAATGCTTTTTTCTTTTTTACTGTTTTTGTAAGCTTTCATGGGTATTAAGAATTAGACATTATCGATATCTCATAAAATCGCTTGCTATTCTAGCGCATTTTCGGTGAGAGAATTCTTTTTGTATTACGGATAAACGACGGTGGATTGTTTATTCTAACGAATTTAATTGAAGTGCTTCAGAGATTTTTTTTCCAAATATCTTCTTTTACACTAAAACCGTTATTTAAATTTCAGTAATTTTAACAACGAGCCTATTTCTGATTTTTCAGATTTTTTTCATCTTATAAATTTGTTTATTTGATAATTCTTCCAGTTTTTACTGTTGTAATTCATAAATAATTATAAGCCTTAAATATGTTTTGTGTTTTAACGGGTTTGTTCTATAGCAGTAAAATTTTTCTTTGATCCCACAAATATTTACCACTTAAAACTATAACAAATCCGAAAGTATGATAAATTTCACGTAAAGACATCACTAAATAAAAAACATAAGGAGAAAAATAAATTAGTAAAACTGAAATTAAGAAATTTAAATGTATGAGTATATTTCTGAGATAGAAAAAAAAATGCCTGCCTCAAATGCTTAAATACTTTTTGTTCAGAAGATTTTGCGAAGAAATTTATTAGCTAGAACTTTTTCCTTGCTTTATTTTATTTTTTATTTTGAGCAATTTTTTGTTGAGTTTGAAACTGTTCAAGAAACAAATAACTAATACCAGGGTCTACAGGGCAGAATAAGATTTAACTATTTCCAACTCTTAATAAAATCGATGTAAATAGTTCGGACGGAGTTTATCAGAAAGAGCTTCTGACGTAGAACATATGAAAAAAAAAAAAAAAATAAATCCTTTCGAATTCATTATTTTAAGGCTATATTTAAATATTTTCACAAGAAATTCTTCGAAGGCAAAACAAGCTCTTTCTCCGCATACCATCATCGAATTTTCAATTTCTATCGTTGCCTTTTCTCATTTGTCTGAAGCTGTAAGTGATATCCAATTTTATTCAATATGGCTTTTTGACAATAGAAAAAGTTATCACGAAACAGTATACATTTCTTACGGAAAAATATATAAGGTTATTATAAGAAATTGAATAAAACTCAATCTTTATTTTAACACTAAAGGCTATAAATGTAGTAAAAGAAAAATATATCTATAGGATTTGCAACAGAACGTCTTTCCAATAGAAGTTCTAAAATTAAATAGTTTTAAAAAATGTTTTAAGTAAGACTTTTTTGTCAAATACTTTATAAAGGTTGTTAATTTTGAGTAGAATAAACTGAAATTGCAGTCATTTATTCTATAATAAACTAGTTATTTTGCAGTTGAGTCGTTGTGAAACAAAACTAAAAGTATTACTATTAAAATTTAAGAATCAAAATAAAAGTCTCACCACCAAATATGTGCCCATAATGTATCATATATAAAAATTGCTTACTACTCTTTCTTCTGCGTGAAAAACAGCATGCATTTCCAGAAATTGTTAATTCAAATAAACCATGCAATCCACCAACAAATTTTTATCGTCAATGTAAGTCTACAGAAAAAATATTTCGTTTTAACAATTATTTTTTTTCGATTCCTTTAAACAAGAAAATTAAATTGTTAAAAGTTTCTGCAATTTCTTAGCACTACGTGCAAAATTTGTCTTATAGCAAAATTATTACATTTCAGATGAAAAGATTTGACTTCCTTCCGCAGGTGGAAACGTAAAATATATTTTAAAATTGCTCAAATAAATAAATAAATAAATAAATAAATGAAAAATAAAAAGCCATAAACTAATTTCACAAGGATTATTTTCATATATAAGATTCTTTTCACATTTGAGGAAAAATGACTTTATTTAAAGCATTGATGTGTCTCATTACCTGTAATCGCGCCCTTAGAGAGCAATTGTTCTGGAATTAATTTTTTTTATTCGGAAAATAGCATTGAAACATACACCCTAACCTATTATTCAATTAACACGCGATTTGAAATTGATTAATTCATTGAAATTTTATAATGCTCACAAATCCCACAAAAGCAATTAAACCGTTTTCAAATGTTTGGGGCATATCATAGTGATGAAATCACTTCAAACAATTTATAAAAGAAGACGAGTTTGAAGAATTAGAAAGGGGGTGGGGTGGGGGACAGCAACACATCTTCAAACCCGTGAGAAATGTTACCCATACTTCCACTCACGAATTTTAAACATGGAAAAGATAGGGGGGAATGAAAACTGAGTAGCCAGAACTTTCTTTGTTCCAATCGCTCGGTACACCCCCTATAACCTCCCTCTATTTTTTACTTCCTTTTGTGGGGTCCTCTACCTCTTACGTAACTGTGACAGGTTGGTTTAGTGCTTGGGGGTTGAAAGAGGGGGGGAT
Organism: Uloborus diversus; assembly: GCF_026930045.1. NCBI lineage: Eukaryota > Metazoa > Arthropoda > Arachnida > Araneae > Uloboridae > Uloborus > Uloborus diversus. Next base: position 57,948,428 of record NC_072731.1, on the reverse strand, counting down.
TGCGGAGAGTTCGAACAGAAAAGAGCTCCCACGCTGCGTAGGTTAAGCAAAGTAGAGACAACATCTGCCGACTTTGGCTTCTTAACTAGCCGTTTGAAAAGTGGTGTAAAGAAATGCCCCCTGCGTTCGATGCTTCAACAGGTATACGAGCGGTGTTGACTTTTTTCAGAAGGGGGAGAAGCGCTACCCTGTCGTGTTTTTTTAAGCATACAGTTACTTAAAAAATTCGACTACAATTTTATTCAAAGTGGAACATTCTCACGCCGATTGAGGAGATCCATGACGATGAGAAAGCGGGCTGATGCATCACTCCGTGTCATGAATTGTCATTCTACGAAGGATTATTAAATCTTCTATAGAGCCATTCCATTTCAGATCAGGCAGGGCCTGTCACACAACCATCACCGATTTTTTTGGAAAAATTACAGTAGTTACAACTAATGGACATATAAACTATCCCAAAAGGATTTTGTAAGAAAATGTTTTTTCTTCAGTTAAAGCCTACTAAAATTCTGCAAAAATCCGTCATTTTGGAAAAACCTAGCAAAACACTCCATTTGAAATGGAGACTCTCTATTTCAAAAGTATTTAACCTATTTGAATAATTCTTTTTTCTAAAAATAAATGAGGACCCATGTATCCTCTAGACATCGTTTTTTAAAATTTAGTTAGGTTTTCTGATAAAGAAAAAAAAATATTTTTGTGGCGAAAAAACTGCATTTTTACCGATTTTATTATTTTTTTCCGCATGAAAAAAAAAAGTTTTTTTTTTTTTTTTTTACTAAGCGAAGATGACAGTCTAAAGCCCTTATATGATAGTCTCATAACATATTTCATTATAATCCTTAGATGCATACAGCCTTGGAAATTTTTTTTGAAATTTTTGAAACTTTCAAAAATTAGCAATTTTTGAAGTAAGATTACTCAAAAAACCCATTTTTTAAACATTTAAAAATTGGCTCTTTTGAACCTCATCTAATGCTTAACAAGTGGATATATACCACATCCTGTATTTTTTCCCCATAAAATGTTTTATGATTTTTTGAAATTGACCTTATCGCCCATGGCATGCATGTAAAATAAAAATGTCTAAGAATTTCAGTCACCAGAATTCTGATTATAATAATGCCTAATAGCTACGATAATGATGTACTTTATCAGTAACAGCTATAATCTTTCCTTTTTTTTATTTCAATATTAGTTTTTTTTTCTTTTTTTTTTGTCTCTAAAGCTATGCATTCACCGTTACTTTTATATGCCGCAACGAATCACAGTTTTTCTCTTTCAATTACAACGTGCAATTCAATTACATGACAGGGGAAACCATCAAAGGGAAGAACAGTATCTACAATGCATTTAAAACGATCAATTTTAATTTCGTGCTTTGGTTGTCATTGGTGAATGCTGTCCCAGAACTTTTGTATCCTACCTCGTATGATTACTTTTATACATAAGTATAGGTATACTAAATTCAAAACGCAAAACTCACCTATACAACCCAAATTCAAAATAATAGAATACTTCCCACGTTTTGGAAAAAAGTTTATTCTAACCAAATATAAGTGCAAATTAGGCATTTAAATGAACGTGCCACCTTTCTTAGACCCTTAAGCGTGCATTTCATTTCAAATATACTCAATCAGTGGCGCACCCTCGGGGGGAGCTAAGGGGCTTAGCCCCTCCCAGAAGCATGAAGACGAACCCCCTTGACCAAAGAGAGCCTAAAATTGCGTTTTTTAGCCTTGAGTTTTAGAAATTTTCCGGGAGAGAGCACTCATTCTCCAATTCCCATCATAATTTCGCCAAAGATAACTTTAATTTTTTTTAAAGACTTTAAATTCGAAAAATTTCTGATTGAGAGCTACCTTTCTTCTCCTCCTCGTCCAACTGGTACAAATACAGCCTAAAGGGAGTTTTGGGAACTTTATTTTCAAAGTATTCCCAGTACGGAACTTCCGCATTTCCCTCCTTCGTGTATCATCCCCAAAAGATAGCTGCAAAATCCTCTTTAATTTGGAGAACTCCCGTGTATTCCATGCTCTCCTTTGGTACACTAAAGATTGTTAAAAATTGTGTTTCTAGACCCTCTTATCGAAAATGTTTCTAGGAGAATCCTTGAAATCACCAAACATAGCATGAAAAGGTATTTTTTGGGCTTCAACTTTGAAGAATTACCGACAGTACGCCTCCCCCCCCCCCCATCAATCTTCTAATATCTCAGCAAATAGTCTATAATTGCGTTTCTATAACTTCAATTTGAAAACATTTCTGGGCAGAGCCGTTACTCTCTTCTCCTAACACCATCAAAGGTAGAAAAAATGCATTTTTAAGACAAATTAAAAAAAAAAAAAATCCGGTTAAGATCCCCCTAACCTTACTTTCACGTCACCACAATTGCATAAATCTTCAATTTTAAAATAAATTTCGGAATTTAGAAATTTCAATTCAAGCCTTCTCATCTTCCCTTAATGTCCCTAAAATTTCATTCTTAAGGCCTCACTTCAGGCAGTTCTCACGAAACGCCCATCTCCGTCTATTCTCTGAAGTCACTAAGAATTCCCTGAAATTAGGTTTTTTCGGGACTTTTAGTGTTTTGCAGACTTTTAACTTTTATTACGGGGGAGGGCCTTTTGAAGCTTCATTAATTTTGACTTTGACTTCACTTATCGGAGCTCCTCTCGAAACTTCCAGCCCCTCCCTGGAAATAATCCTGGGTGCGCCCCTGTACTCAATTAAACATAATCTTAAAAAAAATAATCCAAAAGTTTATAGTGATGAAGATTTGCATTGAGTCAAAAAATTAGAATATTCTAATTAAAGGGGAAAAAATCACTTTCAAAATAAACAATACCAATACTAGAATGCGTCATTTTTGCTGGATTCAATGCTTTAATCCTTTCTTACACGGATTCTACCACCTTTTTCCATTAATCGTTTCTGACACTGTTTCCATATCCTCTTCAATGCGGCAACGAGCTCAATTTTGTTCGCGGGCACCAGGGCTTAAACTGCTTTTTTTAGATTTGACGGTACCACAAATTCTTGATCGTATTGATATTGGTAGAGTTGCTTGACCAGTTTAATACCGAAAATCCTCTTTGTGTTTAAACCTCCGAGTTGATTTAGAGATGTGACACGGAGTAGAATCTTGCTGAGAGATAAAAGTATCATTAAATGTGCAAATGCTCTCCCTCAGATGAAGCATCATGCAGTATTATTGATAAACAGCGGAAGTCATGAATTGTTTCATTTTACACGATATACATAACTTCCCAATTCCAGCAGCCATCATGCACCCACAAACCAAGAAGGATGTGTCAAAGTGGAGAGAACGTCTCACACAAGATGTCTCTCTTACGCTTTTCTTTTTAAACATCAAACCTGTTTTACGATGCGTCCAGAAACATGTTTTACTGTGCTTTTTCAATTGGTAATGAATTTAAAAAAAAAATCATTATTCTTTATCGGGTGGTTTCCTGGTGAGAAGTATGTCGTCACATGGAAATGTTTTTGAAACACGGCTCTGGATCTATCTTATGAGGAAAGTTCATCGAACTGAAAAATATTTCAAAATAATTCTGATTTCGAGCAGGAAAAGTAAACGAAACCGCTAGTGAGCAACTTCTAGGGGAAACAAAGAGCGAAAAAGGAGACGGTATGCATCACCGTCTGCTCTCGCCAATAGCTTTTCCTTGGGTTCACTACATTCCTAGCGTCAACCCTTCCATGCCGGGGCAGCGAAATCAGCAACAAACGAATCTTCTGTTTCGAAAAAAAAATCCGTCCTCTGAAAAGCCTGATGGATGCTGATGCGACGGGACTTTATCTGTCTGTTGCTGAAGACTGATGGGCAAGTCGTCTTCTGGTGACGTATGAAAATGTGCGTTTTTTCTCCTCGCCTAATGATACCTAGAGTCCTTTTGTCGTGCTTGCCTAGCCAAGATAAATTCTGCAGTCTAGACAATTGTGTTTGGTAAGTTGTAAAGGTACAATGAAACTGGTGCTTCCTGGTTTAAAAGTCTTTAAAAAGCAACTGACAGGGTCTGTTTGCATGTTTGCATTTAGTTTTTAAGCAACGTAAAAGGATTTTTATTTTGTTTGTGAAAAGTTCAATGGAATAAACAGCAGAGTGCGAAGTTGAAAAATTCGAACTGGGTTAAATGAAGATTTGACCTAGATAATTAACCTTGAATCTATCGTGTGATTTGAATTATGTAGTCTTCTTCTTCTTTTTTTTCTGTTTTTTTTTTGTTTTTGATAATTATGTTGCTGATAGTCATGTTTTTTATTTTATCTTTTGAACTTAAAATATTGAACTTCACCACATCGATGTAACTTCTGCTAGAGTTGGAATTGAAATTTTTGTTGATTCTTTTATTTTTAATGCATAATTAAGAACGTCTGCAACTTGTACTCATTACTTCTTCAATAGTTTGAAAAACCTCTAAAGCGTTGGAAATAACCCTTTATTATCATATGTGGATTTTATTGTTCAAAATTTGAGTCGCAAATTCAATCGGTAGTTTTAGGGTACATGAGCCTAACCTCTTTGTCAAAAATTCGCATTGTGCAAGGATTTAAAAACTGCAATTATCCGGTTAGTTTTTTCAAAAAAAAAAAAAAAAAAAACAATTTAAGTTTGAGAAAAAGCAAGAGGTTAAAGTCGAGTGGATGAAATTGTGTTTTAGTACTTAAAATTAGTGATTGCACAAATACTTAATTTGAAGGCGAAGAAAAGTTTGAAACTATTAAAAAATGTCGATGTCTTGAATCTTTTTTTTCATTACAAATTTCTTGGAATCAAATCATAAGTGTTAACTGAGGATGTTTTTGAATTTGCAAAAGTACAAACTTGCCACATAAAACTGTGACAAAGGTTAGAAGAAGTATGGTGTGAACTTAGGCAGAGAGAAGCCAAGTTAAATTATGATGTATAGCAGCACAGCACCTACCAGGGCTAAAAACATTTCAAGAATAGTAGGGTAACACCCCCAATAATTGGCAGGTCACCAGTGATTATTGACACTTTGAACAAAAAGGTCCTAAAATAAGATTCATATCCAACCGTTGAAAAGTAGAAGGCTATATGGGACGCTATTTGAATTTCAACGGTACATAGATTTTTTTTAGATAAAATAAAATATATTATTGTTATTACATGCTTAATTTATAAAGAATATTGTCTTTTTTTTTCCACACAGTCCATTTTCAATAACTGTTTCATTTTTGCATTACTAAGCTGAAAATAGTAAAAAATGTATACACCCCTGGCTTCCCTTTTTTCGTCTTTTTGGACAAACACGTTCAGCGTTCTTTTCTAAATAACCTGACATAATGTATTTTATTATAACCATACTCCTGAATAAACATCAAAACACATTTTATCAAAACACATTGAAAAAATATTTATTAATATGCAAAACAAATAGTGATTTTTTACGTCACAGAAGAATAGTGTCACTCTCACCTGGCAAAATTGAAAGACTGAAATTCAACGTTAAAACTGCAGAAGGATCTCCTTAACCACAAATAATCCGCGTAATACAGACTAAAGTTAAAAGCTAGCTAACTGTTTCGATCAAAATTCAAATAATATTGCATCAATTCTCGTTATAAGTGTCACAAAGCGTGCTTGCTGCAGTCGTTGCAATATTTCCCCTGGTATGTATATGTTTTTATATTGTATCGTTACATAAATGTAAGTTTTTACAATGAAATGTTTATTGTGTGCAGACATCATGGATTACATTCAACTTATAGTAAAAAGATTGCGTGATGTTGTTTTGACAAGTTATGTGTGATTTTGTCACTTCTCTAACGTCACTCCTCTGGCGTTTTTTGTGCCCCTGGGAATATATATTTATCGTACAATTATAAAGTTTTATTTTTTTGTCCTGTTTTGGATTTTTTTAAGTAATGATGGATGCCATTTAGTGGTGCTTCAGTTTTGCTAGTCTCCACCAATGAGTACAAATGTCTATAGTCAGTAATGTGTTGTGCAATGTGCCACTAGTTTGATTTCTGATACCTTTGCAACAAGATTTGAATCCAACAAAATCTATTGTCAAATTCTTAAGAAAAACAATAAAAATCAAATATGTTTGGCCATAACATTCAGATATTGTGACTGTAGAGAATTGTTTCATTTTTTGTAGTCCCTTAGAATCATCGGGTTAATGTTCCTTTTCTGTGGAAACAGCTATAATTCGTAAAATCAAAACTGCGTACCGACTGATGAAACAGCAATAGTTTTATTTCTCTAAAACAGTTTTTCAACGTCAAGATGTGTGATTTAACATTAATTTATGTAAAATTACCCACTTTAAATTAACATTAATTATGTTTCTTATAATTGTAAAATTTGTATGTAATCTAAAATTGAAAAATAATGTGATTTTCCAGTTCTATTAAGACGTGCCAATCACTGGATCACAAGGTGTCATACACTGGGTATGGTATCAGATGTCAATTATTGGTGATTTTCGGTAACTTTTTATACATATATTTTTATAAAAATTTCTATTCAAATATTTTTGCTTTTAGTGAACCAAATAGATTCCCAGAAGTGCATTCTTTGATACAAAAATATTTGCAAATGAATATTTTTTTCTAAGTAATGAAAATAGCGGTAAGTTTAAGGAGTAAGTACCTCTTAAAGTACCAATTACCGGGGTCGTTACCCTACGCGCCAATTCATTCATTGTGTTACTTTTGTTTTTTATTTTACTTTATTTCTTGTATTTAGCTTTGTTTTAAATTAATGGATTGAAATACATAGAATTATGGCCCAAAATGTCTTAGTCAGAAGATTAATTACTAAATTATAAAGAGAAGGTAAATTAAAGGAATATAAAAGGTAATTAGTTGAAAAAAGTTAATACCTTGAATTATAATAGGGAGAACTACCAGTAATTGATCATTCAGTGAAAGTCTTCACATTACAAGTTGTATTTAGTTTCCTGATAAAATCACAGGGAAAAATATTAAAAAAATTTCTTTGTGTCAATAAATATATAAGGATTAACAATAACTCAATATTTGACTGTTTTATTTACTATAATTCAAAAATCTTTTTGTAACATCTCAAAAAGAAAAGTTCATCAGTAAATTCAATACGTTTAGTGTCGGCCAGTAATTCGCAAACTTTTTTCACAGTGAAAATAAAAATCTAATCTATTAAAATCCAACCAGTATATATATATATATATATATATATATATATATATATATATATATATATATATATATATATATATATATATATATATATATATATATATATATATATATATATATATATATATATATATATATATATATATATGTGTGTGTGTGTGTGTGTGTGTGTGTGTGTGTGTGTGTGTATGTATGTACGGGGATGTATTTCCGTCCAAAAGTCATTTCTGTTTGACTGTTGAGTGTAGGACGTCATCACATTTGAATTAGATGATGGGCGTGATCTAGTGATGATCTGTGAGGTTCAAAAAGTCGCCAAATGTCACTAAACTTGGCGACATGTGGCGATTCCTTGCCAAATTTGGAGCCAAAAATAAGTTGCTCTCACAAGTTCGTCACCACAAGATCCGAATTTAGTCGCTTTAGGTGCTAGATTGATGCCTAAATATTGAAACACTACTGCTAAATATAATTATATTAATAATATTTAATAGTAATGACATAGATGGGCACCAAGTATGATTTTTTTTCCCTATAATGGGGGCTGCGTTTTAGGCTATTTAGCCTTCAGCAGACCTAGTGCGATCCCCCGATACGGCATCCAGTCTTTCATGTGCCACCATTAAGACGCGGATGTCAATGGCACGGATAATTTGGACGCCCAGTTTCCACCAGACGGAGGCACTTGGGCTCTCTTTGATGCAAAATTTGCACTAGGAATTAAATTTTGCCGAGGGAATTCTAAGCCAAACGGATACCCAAGGGATCTTTTACATGCCGCATAATCTTACGACACGGGCGCTGATAATCTTCTGCATCTCGAAAATCCCCCGACAGATTATCGCAAATCAGGACCTGGGTTCACAGGCGTAAAAGACCAGCGCCTAACCAGCCAGTTGTGCTCAACTGATGGGGAGAAGGGGTGTCATGGCATAGGATGTGAGAGTGAAATGAGGGGGGCAGCTGTTGTTTTGGGATATTGTTGGGGGGAGGGGGGGCGTTCTCGGCCTTTAACCTTTGTGGAAACCTGTAAAAGAATTTATTCTTTTGTTTGATGAGAAGATGAAAACATGGTAAGGGCGCAGCATGAGAGAAATAGTTGGCTCAACTGCGGGGTCAGGGCTATTGAAGTTAAGATTTTTCACAATACTATGTGACGAAATTGGAAATCCTTCATCATTCCGTGCTTCTCCCTACCCAAGTGAGGTTGTTATCTCGTGGAAAAGCCCTTTCACGATTACTCGATTTACGTTGTGAAGGTCCTTCCGGTAAAACTCAATGCCAAACTGGCCAACATTTTCAACGATGAAGAGTGCTAATATATTTTTCAATTACGTGTTCTCGTTTATCCTGCAAGATCTCTCTATGTTTGCAACCGTTATTCCTAGATGCATACTTCCAAATGCAAAAATGTTCAAAATCAGATATTGAAAGTTAGAAACAAAAGAAAAAATAAGTCAAAAAATACAAAATTTCTCTTTTTATACTGACTCTAGGTCCCCTAACTTATGTTTAGGGAAATATTCTCCATTGAAAAATAGATCCAACCTAAAAAATTTGACATTATCACGACAAATATGAAACGCAGAGTTTTGTGACTTAACAACTTTACACTTGCCGTCAATAACACCTTATAGGGGGAGGGGGGGATATAGCGGCTAACATGAGTTTAAAATACAACGTTTTAACGCACAAAATTAGCAGATTACTGCATACACATGCTTCGAGGTTTCGGGGAACCGGTTTTTTCAATGCAAATAGTGAGCTTTTGGAGGCAAAGACATTCGGTATCTTTTTACCGGATTATGTCCCATCTATTTAGTAATGATTTATTTAATTAAGTTAAATTAACTACGCTGGCTAGAAAGTTTGGGAAGCCCCAGCACTAGGACATACACTAAAATCATTTACGCTCTAAAATCAATTCACTTAAATCACAGTCAAACTCCAACCAACTAATCCCCCCCCCCCCACTTGCGTCAATGTTTTTATGGGAAATAGCATTTCTGTTTCAATTAATAACGTTTTTATATGTGGGGGGGGGGAATTGAAAATATGTCCATTATTTCTGCACTAAAATGTCTTATAAACTTATTTTTTTAGATTTTTATCCTATAGGCCCCTAATTTTAAAAGATTTTGAGATTGTTCATAAAATATCTCTTAAATAGTCAGGGTACGATTGAAAATTAATCGAACTTTTGCCGCCGTGCAGTTTCCAGGCGTCAAAAAAGAATGCTTTTTGGCGGAGAATGTGCGTCTGATCTTGTCCTTTTAGGCCCAACACGAAAAAGTTCGCGCTACGGGAGAAGGTTCTTTTTGCAGTCGGTTACGTTTATCGAGTGGTGAAAATGCAACGAACGAGATTGATCAACGTTATGCTATCAAATTTTGCGTAAAACTAAAAAAAATCTTTACCCCGACCCAGGACCTGTTTAAGGAAGCTTTCGGAAACGGTGTTTTGTCCCGGACAGAAATTTATGAATGGCACATGGCGTTCAAAGACGGCCGAGAGATCGTTGAAGACGTACAACGCGCAGGAAGGCCTATACATACGATAAATATTTCAATGAATGAAATTCAAAAATTTTCGAAATTTAATTTTAGACGTTAACAGAATATTACTCCTGTTGGAATTAAAAAATATAAAAAATGCGAATAGTTTGCTTCGTTACCGATAAGTAGGGCTTAATCGATTACTGAGGGAGAGTGAATGTGCGAGTAGGATAAAAAAAACTCGAATAGTTCATCGAAAGTAGTCGACCCCATTCGAAAGAGTAAAGTACATTCCACCGGAACTTTACGTGAAAGCTGCTGTTAGCTTAATCGATGATCTCAATCGGGATCACAGCCCCTCATTCAGGGAATCAACCCCTCAATTTTTTTTCTCGCCGCCCCCTGTCGATTTTCTCCCATAAGCAACCCTATCGTTCCTCTTGCGTTCCATTTTCACTTCTAACCTCCCTGGGAAATTAGGACGGAAGAGGGATCGAACACTGTGGGAATTTCACTTCTTATGATATGAAGAGGCCTGGAAAGTGAAAATTTTGCGGCACACATATGGCACTAGCAGTTTATGAGTATTTTTTCGGAAGTGTTCAAGGCAGTGTAAAAGTTGTGTGCGTGTGAGTGTATATATTGTATACAAAAAAAAAAAAAAAACTTTTGCTAGTTAAGAATCAGAATGGCTAACTTTTATTCAATAGTGAAAGTTTTATGAACATTTTTGGTGAAAAGAAAAATAATACAGATTGCATGTATTTTAAAATATTTAACTATCTTTATGTTTTATCAGAAAAAATAAATACTAACTTACATTTTGAATTGTAAAAAAAAAAAAATAATAATAATTTTCCCGAAAAAAAACCCCTGGTTCTTTTCTACAGCTACAAAATTTCCAGAAATTTTGCATCTCTAACACATAGTGTCAGTGCTAATGCAACAGTTTATAGCCATTAAAGACTGTTGTAACCAAACCCTTTAAAGTTAAAAGAATTATATTTAAATCGAAAGTTGTGTATGTGTGTTTGTTTTAATCAATTTCTTTTTGCCAGTGCAAGACTTTATAAACATCCCGTAATGTCATTATTCTTAGGGTCATTCCCGGGGATAACAGTCATTTTGTCCCGCACGTGACGCCTCATATATTTTATTTAAAATAATACTTTAAAATATTAATGAAAAAATTTTTTCTGCGTAACAAATTACAAACTTGAACATGATTTCTTAAGCAAAAAATTTTTTCATTACTCTTTATTTATACATTTTATTTTATATGATGATTAATTTTAAAGAAATTATATTTTTCAATGAAAATAATATATTTCACTGAAAAATATAATTTATTTAAAATTATTATTTTTCAATGAAATATATGAACCGTCATGTGCGGGACGCAGGGTTTACTTTTTCGTGGACTATCATTTTTGAAGTAATTATAACAATGACGATATTTTTTCATATAAACATAAACACCAGTTTCTGTAATTGAATACAGATGCGATCTGGACATGGATTACTAGCAGTTGTGGGTTATTGCTACTTTCAATGAACATAGAAGATCCAAGAAATGAACCGTTGAATTGTTAGGACTTTTTTGTAAGAGGCGCTACTAAAACTAAAATTAGTTGATAAAGAATAGACGATCAATGATTGAAACGAACGAAATTGGGGTGGTTTTTTGACAGAAAAATCCTTGCCGAAATATACTCCTAAATCTTCAGTGCCTTTTTAGGCTCATTTAGTCGTAAAATTCCATTGCCTTTCATTTTCAAGTAAAAAAAAAAGAAAAAGAAAAAATCCCCCTCCAGTTTTTCTTCTATTACAGTAAAATCTCGATATAGCGAATACCAGTACAATGAAATATCCGTTTCCAGCGAAAGAAATGTTGAGCGCCGTTATAACTGTCATCATACTGCTTGATTTTTATTACAACGAAGAAAATTTATGATTCCCTGAAGTTTGTTGTAAAAGTGTTAAATTGTGGGAGTGGGCCGTGGGAAGGTAAAACAAAGAATCTGCAAATTTTTCATCTTTTTGGATTTCTGTCATCTGTTGTACTTTAGCTTTATTGCACAAGCCGTGTTTCCTGTAATATCTCAGAAACACATTTCGGCATATACTGCCCTTTACCTTCTCACGCTGCGGTGTTTTCCATGGTATTGCGCTCTGGAGCAGGCGTTTCACATAAGGACAAAACAATTGTTTTTATTTGGTAATTGCTTCATTAATTATGCTTCATCTGTGTGAAATTTCAAAGAAAATTTTTACATTGTTACGATGCACTCTTGATGGAGACAAGCCTTTTTACAAGACGTGAAAATAATCCTTGACATTTTTCAGATGAGTGGAGTTCATTTTTATGAGTGAGATATACAAAAACAGGGATTACCAAATTCTCTACTTTTCACAATCAACAAAAACAGCAATAGCACACGACCTCCAGCATCAAGCACACAATATCCAATATCCCTCACACAAGATCCAGCATCCCAACACACAACATCCAGCATCCAGCACACAATGTCAATTATCCATCACACAAGATCCAGCATCCCAACACACAACATCCAGCATCCAGCACACAATATCCAATATCCATCACACAAGATCCAGCATCCCAACGCACAACATCCAGTATCCAGTACACAATGTCCATTATCCATCACACAAGATCCAGCATCCCAACACACAACATCCAGCATTCAGCACAACGTATTGAATCCTCGCCCTGGCATTCATTTGAATTTTGATGTATTGAGTTCAAATTATGTTTTTCGCAATTATGATTCCCAAAGGAGCCATTTGAAACAATTAACCCTACGTATAGGGTCTTATCGTAATTCGTGATTGTGAAAAACGTAATTTGAATTCAAGATGTCAAAAATGAATACTAGGGGCCGTGTGTGCTAGAGGTTGTGTTCTGTTTTTCTATTTTTTTTTGTTTTGTAACTAGAAAATCTCCCGTTATGGTATGACGGGTGAAAATTGCTTCTACATTTGAACAAGCAGTAATCTAGTTGGTGATATTTTGATAAATGAAATTCTAACCCTCACTCCAGTGGATGAACCCTAAACTCCAGTAGATAACGTTCATTGTGAACCACTTTTTCTTTCCTTAACTCTCCTGAAATGACAGTTTCACCAGTAAAATAGTTAAGTTACCGGAACCAGTTCAGGCTTGTCGAAAAAAAGCATTTCCCAGCAAATCAAACATTGCCAGAAAATATTATCAAATTATCATGTCGTGGTGCGAAATTCATTATTGATGACGTCAGCATTACTCGATATGAGGATGATGTCTACTGTGCCTTCTCATCAGATTTAGGCATGTGCGCATGCCCGTATTTTATCATTCGGTAAAACTCGGTGTTGAGAATTGTCTCCCTCACAAAACTTTACGTTCGGGGCACCCCCGTTGGCCGTTGATCTGGTTGTCCGTTAATTCTGAAAGGAAACGTACCACTGTTACATAATTTTAAGTTTTATAGCTGGGCTTTTTTTTATTTCGATATAATCTCCCGCTAAACTTTCTCTCCAGATGCTTTCTTATTGAATTTCTCAATGTTTAAGCCGGGAAATGAGGACGGAAACCGGGGTCTGCCTTTCCCTGGGAACTCTCACATCGTTCGAGGCCTCGAAAGTGAAGGCAGACGATGAAGGGTGCCTCGGTGTTATCCGAGGACATTCAGGTGTGACATCATTGTGGTTCTTATTTTCTCAGGTGGATGGAGGAAGGAGAATATTGAAGGAGAGAGGAAAAGTGCCGGTGCTTATTATGGTTTGATTAATTCAGAATGATTATACATGATGCGAATATAACGAACAAATCAGCAAAATAAATTTAAATGCACTTGTTTTAGGTTAACTAGTAATCCTTATATCAATGAAAAAAGATGTGTGTTTCAAGGATGGATGGTATTAGAGTGCAGCCTCGAAGCAATGTAATTTTATTTCATTTACATTGCATGTAACTACAGTGGCCGCCACTTATATGAACAGTGTTCTAAACAGTTTTGATTTTATAAAGCGGCTGATTCAATAAAACGGCTTATTTAATAAAGCTGGATTTTGTTCTGTTTTTGACGGTTTGGTTCATTAAAGCGGCTGATTCAATTAACCACTGATTCAATTAACCGGCACCCACTGTATAATTTATTTAAATTTCACGTTTGTTCCTTATGACGTTGTTGATTGGCATTCTCATTTACAGCATAAAGGTAAATAATTTTATTTCAATGAATAACCAATTTAGACCAATAAATGACCACGGAATTATGCATAAAAATTACGGTATGGTTGAGTTTTGTTCTCATTACACATTTTCCGTGTGGTTGCGCAGATACACAGAGAAATAGGACTTGTGGCTACACGGAGTTAGAAGAAACAATTCTTATCTAGTAGTGCTTAGAAAATAAAGTAGCAAACATATTCCCCTGTGAACTATACTATGCTTCTATTTGTCCATTCTAAAGACGACGAAAGCAGTTCTGAACACCAAACGTGATTCTTCCCACTATTAAAATTTCAGTGGATTCGCGATACACCGCGATTTGACTTACGCAAACTGGATAGAACGTGAATCTCTTATGAATACCATATCTCACCAGGGAAAGATAATAAAATATTAAAATAGGTAGCAATCGAATATAGAGACATATTTTAGTTAAAAATCATTTGTCCTCGTGCCCCGCTGACAAAATTTAATATTTTAAAGTCTGCCGAAATTTGAAGAAAAGCACAAAATTTAATAACTTGGCGACCTCGCAATTTCACCGTCTGTATGTTGCAGGACATCCATTTGCAAAGCGTGTGAAAGATGTAATCCATTACTCTACAAAACACTAAACTTGGCGACTTTTCTCAAAATTTCGGCAGACTTTATGAACTCATGATTCGATAACAAAAGAACACGAGAGTAAATAATTTATGCGTCCAAAAACATGTTTTACTACGCTTTTTTCATTGCTATTTATTTAGATTTTTTCATTGTTACACTACGAATGGTTTTCTGGTCCTACAGCTAGCACGAATTTTTCGCCCGGAATACTTGATTTCTTGGAAGTGAAACGCCGGTCATAAATAACCATTTTTGTGATTTAGCTGCTAAATATTGTCTTCAGCAATGAACTTGCATTCTTGAAGCATACCTCAAAACTCTTGAAATTAAATAATAAAAATAAACACCAAATTTATAACCGAAACCAGTTTTTTTTTAGTTAAAGACATACTTCTATGCAAATTAATCTGACGATACATCTTACACTTTTGTGCGATAACTGACTACAGGCTGTATTTTGAACACGACGTTTATGTTATAGAGTATGGGAACACTTGTCCATATAATACATCACATGACAGCACATCTACACGACGCAGTCTGATCTCTGATGATTACACAGAATTCTAGACACAGACGCAAAGCTAATCTGGACCAATACCTATGGTGTCCATGTTTTTTATAACGACTTTTGCATGTTTATTTGCATTGCTTCAAATGTAGCAGTTCTGCTCAGTTAAAAAAACTTTTGATTCCACCCCCTCTCTTTCTCTGAAAAATTGGTTCTAAAACTGTTCAGCACGATGTTCGATTAATTGAATTACCTTTTGAGACCTAGCAACCACGTTAAACGGCAAAAACCCTCGGAACGATTGACAGTAAAACTAAACAGAACCACTTCCTATCAGGGTTGATATTACATCAAACTTCTTTCTATTCTTCGCTTTACTTTTGGAGTTATAATGCCAAGAAAAAAGGTTTTCATTCGCATAACACAAACAGAGAGAAATATTTTTCAACAATGGTGTGTTTTCATCACCTCTTAATACACGCAACTCGACCAAATTCGAAATATTTCAATAGAATATTTTTTTGTTATACATACAGGGTGTTCTATTTCAACCTACAAGACCTCTATTTTCGCAATCCTTAGTCCTAGATGCATACATACTTCCAATTTTAAAAATGTTTGAAATCAGATGCAGAGTTAAAAGTATTAAAAGTATGATGCAAAAATAAAAAATAAGTCAAAAAATACAAAATTTAACTTTTTATGTGGGCCCTAGGTCTCCTAACTTATGTTTAAAGAAATAAGCTCCCCATTGAAAAATATTATTAACACAAGTAATTTGGCATTTATGCGACCAAAACTCAAGGAGATATTCGAGTTCAAAATTTTAAGGGACCATACAGAAGAAGAAATTGAAACTTATCGCCCTTTCAGAAGAACGACAGGTTGTCGAAGTAAAAGAACAGAGTATTTATCTTTTTCATTGCTATTCAAAAATAAAAGGAGATGTTGTGCCATGATACGCAAAAACACACTACAAACGAACCTCGAACATTTTGAAAAACCACACTCTATGAACAAATATAATTTTAAACCCTTGTCAACAGCTATATTTACCCCCAAAAATTGTTATTGACGGCGAGTGCAAAGTGGTGTGAGTCACAAAACGCTGCGTTTCATATCTCGGTGAATATTGGTCGTACTAATGTCAATCTTTTTCTGACGGAATTATTTTCAATGGAGATTATTTCTCTAAATATAAGTTAGGGGACCTAGGGGGGCACATATAAAAACTTAAATTTTGTATTTTTTGGCTCATTTTTTTCGTTTCAAAGTTTCAATATCTTAACTCTGCATCTGATTTTGAACATTTTTGAAATTGGAAGTATGCATCTGGGGCTAACTTTTGCGAAAATAGAGGTCTTGTAGGTTAAACCGGAATACCCTGTATGATTTTTTTTTTTTTTTGACAAAGTAAAAATAAAAGAATTTTTTAATTAACCAAATTGGTTGAAGACATTGAGGGTATAATTTCTCTCCAGTATTATTATTATTCTTTTTCTGAGAAATGAAGATTGTTCTTAGCGGTATATTTTTTCTCGTGACTTAGTGTTAGTTTCATTCGTGCATTGCGATTAGTAGTTCGCGAATCATGTGATCCATTGCTTTATATGGCGAGTGGACCTTAGGGAAAATCACATTGGTGGAATCCAATTCCTTGTATGAGGCAGTAAGAAGCAAAAGGATGTATGTGGACTTTTGTAAGTTTCGAGTAAAACGCGTTTAACGTTCAAATTCTGGTAGGCTTTCATTGAAATTTTTTGTCTATCTCATGCTGCATAGCAGCACCCACCAGAGCTACTAGTACCATCTCTTGCCTTAAAACAGAGGAGTGGTTCTCTTACCATTTGTATTGATTAACTCCAAATTTTTGCACTTACATCCCTTTGCTTCTCACTGCCTCATATCTCCCTTGAACGTACATGCCATATCTAAATATTTTCAAACGCTTAAATACTATGTGGCAGTTAAAAATGATTGTTCTTTTAATCTTGTCTAACTTAGGAATTTCTTAGAAATATTTTTAATTGAGTTCCTTTTAAATACACTTTTCATTTTCAGTTTGTCTGCCTTTATTTTTTTCCACTTTTTAATATTATTAATATAGCATTTTTAACACAATCTTTTATGTTTCATTTTTTCAATTGTCCACATTTCTTACAGCATAGATAACTTATTTTTTGATGATTGCTTTTTGTATTACGGTAATTTTTTTTTGAAATATTACGATTTATGAGTATTCTTTCTGTACATAACATTTAATATGAATAAAAAATCTGAAAATGTACGGAAAATTATAACTTTTAGAATACGGGATATGTAACCGTAAAGTATAAAGACTGGAGGGGCTCAAAACCTGGTTGCAATCTCTGATTGGGAAAACTTCAATTTGTCAGAAAAAATTCATATTTAAGAAAAAAAAAAAAAAAATCCGATATAGTTGCAAGACACTCTGATTCTCTAAAATTGTTATTCGATGTCATATTTATTTTTTTTGCCTGCACATTTCTCTAGATCATAAAAATATGAAACACCTTACGCGCCGTTCAATTCCTATAAAAAAAAAAAACTTTAAAAACCAATTCACACTTTTGTAATTGATAGAAACGATTACAATTGATTACAGCAATGTAATCGCCATCGGCGGGGGGTATCCATCCCTATCAAATCCCCGCATTGATAACTCCCGCACCCTCTTCCTGCGTTGGCTAACGGTATGACGTCGAGATGATCGAAGTTTCCGTTGCATTATGGAATTCGCCGGCTACTCTCCCTTCCGGATCCCGTAAAACTATATTTAGAATACCCACTTTTCATTGGGAGGGTGGTGCAGGGGTCATAGACACCTCTTCCTCAGGTGCACTGGACTTCAAATGACATGGGCGAAACGTATTTTCACATATAATTCTGTCCTCTTCATTCAAGAAATTGCTTTTCTATTCTTTTAGAATTATATCCTTCTATCCTTGTGTAAGTGCTGTAGTTGCTCGTTTGTTCTTCGCCGTATTTTTAAAAAGTCACAATTAATTTTTTATAATTTTATATACATTTTTTTCATTTTACTCAAAATTTTAAACTTTGTATCTGTTCCATTTGGCAAACTTTTTCTAGTTGGCAAAGCTAGCGTAAATTTCTCACTAAACATTCTCTCTTTTGCTATTCGCGACTCCAATAAACTATAGGGGGCACTGCAGCCACTGTCTAATGGCGGATGAAAACGGTAAAACAAACAAATGCCGTAGCTTATAACTTGCTTTAAAGCTTAATGAATGACAGTAATTTTTCATCGTTTATCTAAAAAGCTTCCTTTTCTATTCCTCTGAAATTACATTACACCACAAACTGTCTGAAGCTAGTAATTTACCTCAAAGAAAACACATGGAACGGAATGTTTTACCTTTTTCATTCGTATTGTTAATCACCATAGGTAGCGTATTCGAGCTCTGGAGTTGCGAATCCTATGTTCTACCTGATTTAAGGTCTCAAATAATAGTTAGGCTTAGCATTGAGGAAACGCTTGTCCTATAACCAAAAGGAAAAAAAAAATAATTTGAATTCTGATATTTTGAATTCAAATTATGTTTTTCGCAATCACAAGTTGCGACAGGATCTTACTCATTGGAGTTATTGTTTCTAGAAACTTCTCCTGTCCCCCCAAGCGTGCGGTTACGTGTGTATAGTTGTGTATGTGTAGGCTTGTGTGTGTGTGCGTAGACCTGTGTGTAAACGTATGCACGCCAACGTGCATACGTTGGCGTGTTTATTTGTGTGTGTAAAGGCTCGTGTGTGTGAGTGTGTATGTGTACAAGCGTTTATGCGTATGAGCGTGCGTCTATATAGGACATGAACGCCACCGACCAGGAGAAGTGGATTCAGGGGGACACTGCTCAGGACCAGAGGAGCCGCACCTGCAGAGGACGGTGGGCGGTGGTGACCCCTGGTCCAAGTTGAAAAAGGAACCACAACGTCAAGGACGGTCAAATGAAAACAATTAGCAATCGTGATTGATCAAAAAAAAAAAAAAAATAATAATTTGAATTCTGAACTCAAATTATGTTCTTCGCAATCACGAGTTGCGACAGGACTGAAGTTATTATTTCTAGAAATGGCTCCTGTCCCCCAAGCCTGTCCCTCATCCTGGGCAGTTACATATGTATAGTTGTGTGTGTGTATGCACGTTGGCATTTGTAAGCATACATGTGTGTAGAACATGGACGCCACCGCCCAGAAGAAGTGGATTCCGGGGGACAGTGCTCCGGAATTTTCTCTCAAAAATCGACCTTAATTTCTATTTTACTCATCCCCGAATAAATGATGAGGACCACACGTGGATAAGTACCTAAGAACGTTTAGACATGCAAAATAACCATTTTGACGATTCCCGAGTTAATTACAACGAATTTTCTCGTGACGTCTGCATGTAACTATGTATGTATGTACGTATGTGCGTTATGTGCGGATGTGCGTATGTATGTCGCATAACTCAAGAAGGGTATGTCCTGGAAAGTTGAATTTGGTACGTACCTACTAGACTCCTAGTGGGATCTAGTTGTGCACCTCCTCTTTTGGTTGCATTCGAGTGTTTCTAAATGGGTCTTTTGCACCTTTTTGGGGGGATATCATTGTTAATTTCGATGTAAACTCAAGTGATGTTATAATTTGGCGGACACTTGGCGATATATCGAAAGTCCAGAGATTTTAATTTCATCACTGTCGGTGATATTTAGAGAGTAAATTATTGAATCAAATTTAAATTACTAGTAATGGGAAAATGACATTAAATTGGGGTAAAAGGAAGTCATGTGATGCACACATCAGCTCGTTTTTGCTGTTCTTTCTCGGTTAAACATTTTTCATTTCGTTCTGCGATAATATTTTCAAGAAAATACTTTGCGTACTGTCATTTCCAACTAAATGCTGCAGTGAAATAAGGTTCGTTAAATTAACTATTTTTAAATTAGTCGGAGATGAAAGCCTTAATTCTTCAGCTAATGTTATCAAATCTTCTTTTCGAGCTTTAAATAAAAGAAACCCTCATACTTGTTACAAATTCACACAAAATAAAAGATTTTACCTGGTAAAACTTTATCCTCTTAAAAAAAAAAAAAAATGCTTCGAACAGATGAGCATATTCGTCGTTCCCGATGCGAAGTTTGTTAATCCAGAGTTTTTTTTGTTTACACTAACTTTCGCCTAATTCACTTTTTAGAGGAAAATAATGAAAGCTAACATTATGAGTAGCTCGAGAACACTAATAAGGGACAAAACAATTTCTTTTGTGGAAAGCAATCTAAGACACATCGAATGCGTTAATAAATACTCATAACAAACTACCTATGTTTACATCAAGAGACACACGTGGAACGCAATGTTTTGCCTTTTTCTACAATTTTATGAATCACCGCAAGGTAGCGTACTCGAGCGCTGGAGTTGTGAATCAGGTTGTAGTGAAACATATCAAAATGTAACAGACGATAAATTTATGAAAAACATTTTCTCGACTGAGGCTAAGTTTAATTCGCAACTCCAATAAACTATAGTGGGTACTACAGCCACTATCTAATGGCGGATGAAAAAGGTAAAACAAACGCATGCCGGAGCGTAGAAAATTATCATAAGCCTAGTAAATTTTGTTCGTATGCACGATTTTTTCGCTTATTATTTTTTGTGGATATTCTGGTCCACGTGCAAAGAAATGAGAATTCAAGAAGCATTACTAAGCGTCAAACATAAATGCAAATTACGTAGTTCGTAGTTTTAGGCAGCCATTTGCACGATGTTGAATTCGATATTTATCAATTATTGATATAACTACGTAATAATTGTATCCTGACAAGAATAACAGTTAATGCTAGATAATTTGATTATATGACATTACGAATTATTATCAAAAGAAGATGATACTTCTTTGCCTTGCTTGGCTAGCGCTAATTGTTTTCCATTTGTAGCTGAGTTATTTTTCTCGAATTGCCGAATCGGTTAATTTTAAATTTTTCTGTTTTCATGTTTCTAATTTCTGAATTATAATTTAATTCTGTCATGCATCATCAATAAAATTCTCACGGATACATGGTGGTAGTTTTCTTCTTTATTGATCTTCCATTATTTCTTTTTACTTATCGAATTCTGTAATCTTTCTATCATTTTATTCCACTCATGATAAAAAATAAAAATGGTTTAACTGACATGTGAAACCTCGCCAAGGGTTCTTTGCTCGCACAGTACTAAAACTATAACCCAAGGACGGATACAAGGGAGGGGCGATGGGGGCGATCGCCCCCTCCTTGAGCTAGATAGAGGAACGTTCTTCATGTATATTTTCGATATTTAAGGTCCAAAAACGGCAATTACATGGCCTTCAATAGTGTTAGAAGTAGAGAGCTCTTTCCAGGAATTCAAGAGAAATTGGAGTCTTGAAAATGCAATCCTGAATCTGGGGAGAAGTAACCCATCTTTCATTACTTAGGGATAGGGACTGGAATTTTCTCGAAGATGTTTTTCTAAATTCAAGTTCCAAAACTTAAATTTTAGACAATCTTAGATAGTATTAGAGATAGGTTCAAATTCTCCCCAGTACATTTTTCGAAAGAAACACAACTGTAGGACACCTTTGATTGCGCAAAGGCAAGCGAAGGGGTTCGGTACACTCTTTCGGAAATTTTTGGAAATTAAAGTTTCAAAGAGTAAAGAGTTAAAAATCGCCCCCTCCTTGAACATTTCCTGGATCCGCCCTTGCTATAACCCTAAACAAATTTGGAGAAACCTTTCAGTTGAGAATGTAAGCAATAAAGTAAATTCTTTCTCGGTTAAACATTTTTCATTTTTCGTTCTACGATAATATATTCAAGAAATTATTTTGCATGCTGTCCACTTCAACTAAATGCTGCTGTAAAATATGGTTAGTTAAATTAATTTAAGGTTTAAAAAAAAACATATTCTTACAAATTCACACAAAACAATAAAAATTTTTACATGGTATAACGTTATCCAAGTTTGTTAATCCAGAGTTTTCTTGTGTTTACGCTTTCACCATTTAACAATCAACTCACGTTTTAGAAGGAAATAAGGAAAACTAACATTATTTTGAGAAGCTCGAGAATACTATTAAGGGACGAAACAATTTCTGTAGCTGAAAGCAATCTAAGACGCATCGAATGCGTTAGTAAATACTCATAACAAACTGCCTATGTTTACCAACAGACACACGTGGAACGCATTGTTTTACCTTTTTCTTTAATTTTGTAAATCACCGCTAGGTAGCGTATTCGAGCGCTGGAGTTGCGAATCAAAACTCATGTTAAAATATTTTTTTAAAAATAATGCTTATTCTAATTTTAAATAGTTATGAGCTGCGATTGTAGTTCTAGAGCTTGAATGCGCCACCTTGCGATAATATAAGAAATTAGCTAAAGAGATAAAACATTTCAGTTTTGTGTTGACAATGCTCTTTGGCCGGAGTTGGAAATAATTATGAGCTGCGATTGTAGTTCTACAGCTTGAATGCTCCACCTTGCGATAATATAAGAAATTAGCTAAAGAGATAAAACATTTCAGTTTTGTGTTGACAATGCTCCTTGGCCGGAGTTGGAAATAATAGTGTAATTTCGCAATTCGAATACTGTTTGACCATGGTTGCTTGGAATTGGCAAACGGCCAGTTAAGGCGAGTTTATCTGAATGAGGAGAGCACATGAAATTTTTGTACATAGCTCATTTCAATGTGACTCTGCTTAATATAGATTCAGAGGCTGACAAACAACTGCAAAAGCTGGCATCCCTGCAAACAAGTAGTGAGTCCATTTCAAGCATCTAAACCGGATGTTTGCCTTTTCATCTCATCGGTGGTCAGACGGTAGCAAGGCATAATTTTCCCTAAATTCTGTTACTATTACTACAAAAAAAGTATTGTTGGGTAAAAGCAAAAACTCTTACAAAAACGTTGAGGTTGAGTAAATAAATTAAATCTAATTCATGCTCCTCCGAAAAATAATAAAAATATGGTACACAGTTTGCAATTATGTATACTTTTAAACCTTCCCGCCTCCCACCCATATTTTTTTTTACTGTATATACTGTATTCTATGTGCTTCTTTCTACCTCTCTGTGCGTGTATGCGTATGTTTGTATCAAACATTCTCAATTACATCATTAAAATAATCATAATTCGTTCCACAATTAGTTACATTTAAATAAATCGTTCTTTGCTAATCATAAAAGTCATTATATCTGATGTACCTACACATTCGACATAACAAATGACTATCTAATGGTAAACCCTTATCTAAAACAGAATCGTGTTTCTTACAAAACCAAAACAAAAATTATTTGATGCCTACGAAATAAAAAAGGTCTCCGTAGTGTAGAAAATAAATAAATGGATAAACCAATTTTATTAAAGCAAAAAAATTGTATACTTACTACTGACTCGTGTTTCAGGGTTATAAAAAAGACATGTCTGCCGTAGTTTTGAAGTTTTTAGATTTAAATTTTATTGACGTTTTATTCATTTGGGTTAAAATGCGACATAAATTTAACTGCACGCTTCCTAGATTAATAAATAAACAAAAGTCTACAGATTATAATCTTTTTGAAAGTTGAATCAGTCTATTTTATGTAATGCTTTTCATGTAGTTTTTTGCAGAACAATTTTTTAAAAAATAATCATGATACGGTAGAACGTCGAAAATCCGATCGTCAAAAATCCGAATGGAAAAATCTGAAACGTCAAATATCCGAACGTCGAAAATCCGAAGCGTCGAAAATCCGGCGTCAAAAATCCGAAACGTCAAAAACGAACTCCCTAACATAAAGTTAAAATCAGTGATTTTTTTTCAACATCAGTTTTTCCTTACGAATATTAATTCACTTTTTTTGTGTGAAATCAGTGTATTTTTCAGAAGTTGATTCATTTTTTTATTTTTTTTTTTTTGGTCAATTACTATATAGTCGTTCCTCACAGAGTATTCTGCCGTGCTAAGCACAAAAGTTGTATCAGCATTTTTTTTATAGAAATTGAGTTACGGTTATCAGGTTGTTCTTTGTCACATATTTCATCCAAATATAATGTTTTATGGTCATTTGTGAAGGGGAAATATTTATTAAAAAAAAATCTGAAAAAGTGGCGCCTAAATCAAATGCATGGAGGCATACAAATTTAAACGGCAATTACTCATTTTGAACTCATCTGCAGACACGAAGTTTGCGCTTAGCACAGCCAGTATTGAAAATATTTTTATTTTCCTTTATTGTCAGTAAACGATGAGAGTAAATTTTTGTTAAATTTTGCTATAAAATGTTATTACACATTGTTGGTGATGTGATCTGCTGTGTGTTATGTACACACAATAGTATGTAACCGTTTAATCTAATTGCATGGCGTGCTATTTTCGGTATTCCCTCGGTTATTTTCGTAAATTAGAGGAATTTAAGAACCTGAAATTCCTATGTAACACCAATTAGTTCGGATTTTGACGTTCTATTGTATATATAACGTTTTTTTTTTTTGTTTTTTTTTTTGAAAATGAATTTGGCTGAACTCTGTATCACAAATCAGTTTTGAATTCTGCTTTATTAAGCTGTCACTAAAAATCAAAGCCTAAATTAATTATTATGTGCACTTCAAATTTTTAACTTTCACGTACAAAACTGCATTTTGAATTACCTGAAAATTGAATTGATATATATCACTCAAGTTTTCTGAACAAACTTAAAGTTTACCAGTAAGAACATTCAAAAGCTGCTCAATGTGAGTTACAAACTTATACAATATGACTCAACATTTTTGAGCAGTTAAGAAATACTTTCAAAACGATCATTCTATTTAAAAATCAATCTTTTTTTACTGCTGCTTCTTATGTCATGTCAAAATTTCTCTATGACCTAAGTTTTCCTTCGAGACTGGAAAGGAATCTGGATCAGGAAATATTATTAGTACAGAAAAATTTCTTGCAGAACTTAAGCTTTTATTATTTTTTTAAAAATGATCAAAAATCTGTTCAAAACAAAATAAATTAAGGTGAGATGAACTCGCTTAAATTCATCAAGAACAAAAAGTTTTACCTTGATCAGATAATTCCGACAGGAATAATTAAGAGAGCCTAGGCAGATAGCCCAATTTAGCACACATCTCCTGTATTTTGTCATAAGAGAACATTGAAAATTTTACTTTTTATGATTTACTGAACTACTTAATTTCGATAGTTTTTTTTTTCTGAAATAATTTTACGGGACGATATTAAAACTACATTCATTCTTTTATATAGTTAATATTTATTTTCATTACTTCATTACATTTTTTTTTCTTTTCTTTCTTTTTTTTTTTTTTACAAAAAGCAGGCTGAAAATGACATCTTCATTGTTGTCATTTCTATACCTCAGAGCCTGAACAATGTAAGTCACATAATCGCTACTTTACTGTCTGACTCATGCAAAAAATGTAATGTGTGCTCATTTAGCACTGATATATAATTACAAACGATTTTCTTAAAAATAATTATGTTCACATGACTCGATACGGAATAGGAATCTGCATACAATGCACAATTAAACAGAAAATCGCCATTTTTGGACTTACGTCAGTCTGGCTCAGTGGAACAGATTTTAGACTCATATTATTCTTATTTTGCTATTGGTTAACGATAATTGCTTATTTAACTTCTAATTGCAAAATAATCTCCCTTCTTCCCCCTTCTTTAAGTTTAACCTTTTTATTGCAATTTCAACCTCAACCTCCAAACAAAACTATGAAAAAAAAAAAGGAGAAAATAGATACTTTCATATTATTTTTATTTCCTTTTACGAAAAAAAAAAGTATTGTATTCGTGAAACAAATTTCACTTAAAAATCGGCCTTAGTTTCCATGCTCGCCTCCGAATGAATATTGAGTTTGTTTTTCAACCCGACCACACGTGGATATATGCCTAAAAGCGTATAGACACTCGAAATATTCATTTCGGCGATACCTGATTTAACTACAACGAGTTTTCTCGTGACGTCTGTATATACGTATGTATGTGCGTATGTATCTCGCATAACTCAAAAACGGTACGCCCTAGAAAGTTGAAATTTGGTACGTAAACTCCTAGTGGGGTATAGTTGTGCACATTCCTTTTTGATTGTATTCGGATGCCCAAAGGGGGTCTTTCACACCTTTTTTTGGGGGGAGGGAATCATTGTTAATTTCAACGCAAACTCAAGTGGTGTTATAATTTGCGACAAATTTGTTTTTTTTTTTAAATTTTAAATCTGGTTTCAATTTGGCCACTATAGGCGATATTTAGAGAATTAACAATTGAATCACATTACAATCGCCAAGACTGGGAAAATTAATCTGTATGAAACTTTTTTTTTGCTTCGGTTCTCAAAAAACTTGTGGTGAAAATATTTGAAGTGTTGCTTTGCTTACTCCAAGTCCAAGGCGCTATTATCATACAATTAGCGTAAAAGGAAGTGATGTGATGCACAACACATCAGCTCTTTTTTTTTTTTTTGTCATCTGCAATTAAACAAATCATCCATTGATTTTATTTTTTAAAGCATATTTTTAGACTTAACATTTTCTATTGTTTTTTATTCTTTATTAATATTTACTGAAAAAGTTTTTTGAAATTTTAATAACTTGTTCTACATGAAAATATTTCAGGTATAAAGCGAAAAGAGTCATCTATACATGTAATATCTGCTTTTCGTTCTAAACATAATGGTTGAGAATGAACGATATCTTATTTTCATGAAAGCTATCGTTAAATTTTATTAACTACGATCAGAATCGTTAAAAAACTTTGAAGAGTGTATATGCAATATTCATAGACTCCACATTAATGCCAGGGCCCCATTGTCCGATCCTGTTGAAAGCAACTCTTCTATTTTTGTCAAGCTCAGAAAGAGGTACATAAAGATAAATTTTACCATTTGTTTTCAGTCTGTCCTAGCCCCACTACCGTGGGACCCTCTGTTCCATACATGAAGACAGGGCCCGATCAAGAATTAGTGGGGCTTTAGGTCTTTTGTTCATGTGGGCCCTCCCTTCCACATCATTCTACATACCAAAAGATAATTTTCATCACCACAATGTGCTCTCGTGATATTTTATGCAGTTTTTATGTTTTAGAATGAATAATTTCAAAGTATCTACAAATCTGGTAATTACAAATCCAGTATTTTGAATATGACAAAAAAAAAAAAAAAAATCATATGACAATAAAAAAAAAAAAAAAAAAAAAAAAAAAAAAAACTGACGTTTTCATCACCAGATGGTGTGATGAATCGCACTTTCGTGAGTTGATGTGAACTACGTTTTTATTTTCTACATTTCCTTGACTTCACGTCTTGTGAAAATTAATTTTAAGTGTAATTAAAAGACAAAAATTAAAATGTGACCCACTTCCCCCAATTAACTTTAATTTGAATTCCGAAACTTTCAATTCAAATTATGTTTTTCGCAATCACGAGTTGCGACAAGACCCTACTCATTAGAGTTATTGTTTCCAGAAATGGCTCCCCCCAAGCATTCCCTCCTCTTGGGTGGTTACGTGTGTATATTTGTGTGTGTAGGCTTACGTGTGTGCACTTAGGCGTGTGTATGTGTGTAAAGGCGTGCGCGCGTAGGGGAGTGTATATGAGCATGCGTGTGCAGGACATGGACGCCACCGCCCAGTAAAAGTGGATTCCGGTGGACGGTGCTCAGGACCAGCCGTGCCGCCGCCGGTGGACGGTGGTGCTGCAGTCCTGGTCCAAGCTGAAAAAGGAACCGTAACGTCAAGGACTGTCAAATGAGAACAATAAGCAATCGTGATTGCTCAAAAAAAAAAAAAAAAGCTTTTGGCCGTGATGTCCTAGAATATGGGAAAAAAAGTAGTCATACATGCTATTTAGTAGTGCATTTTCTCAACAAAATTAGCTACTTTTTTTTTTGTATACTTGCTCCTTAAATATCGTTTAAACTGATCAACGAGGAAAATTGCGTTTGGGTCCAACTGAACTATGCGCTAATCAAGACCTGCGTATGAGTCACGGTAATATTCCTGCACTAAAGTTATTTTTCTTTAAATACCAACTCCTGAAAGGTTGTTTAAAATGATCAAAATATAAAATAAGAGTTTTGAAAAATATTTTGACTAATATTTTCAAAAACACGAACACAACTTGAGGACCCCCAACATCGGGAGCCCTTCTGTCTGGGTCCAACTAATCCATGCTTTAATCAGGGCCTACATATGAGAGTCATGGTAATATCCCTGCATTGAAGTTGCAATTACTTTTTTCTATTTATAATTTCAATTTTCCAGATCATTTAACTGTTTAATGTTTTCCTATCAATCTTGTATAATAATAATATTGAGATCTTATCTTATTTTATCTCTAATTTCCGTATTATATTTGTTCATACTGTAGATATATTTCCTCTGCCAATAACAAACATTTCTATCACGAAGAGTAGATTAAAATTTAACCTTTCGTGATTTTGATTTTTGTTAATAGACTAGGAGTTTTTCTTCACATATTTTAAAAATATCAACATTCAAAGCAGTACTTTATCATGAATGTTTTTTAAACAATGCTTCACAGGCTGTATTAAAAGAGAGAGAGAGAGAGAGAGAGAGAGAGAAAGAGAATCAAATAAAGAGAGAGATAAAAAAAATAGCGGGATGGGGGGGAAAAATCGTTCCAACTCTCTCAGCCTTTTTCTGTCGTTACTTGCACCTAAACTTTCGATCCCGTTGCAGACTCACGCATATAAAAAACAGATCCACCTTCCAAAATATCAAATAAAATACTATAATAAAAAATCTCGAAACCGCTATATAACATTTTGTTAAATTAGCTCCTATCCCCTCTTTCTTTCATCTTCCTCTTCCCGCAACCACCTTCCGATGAACCACCCTACGCTTTCTTTTTTCCCCCACGGGGGATTCCCTCTTCTTAAAAGGTGTCCCACACCTGGAAAAGCGCGGCGAGGAAATCCCACGCTTACGCAAGGAAGCATCATCAGTGAAAGTCGGAGAATGGCTGCCACATTCGATTGATTATTGCTACGAAAATATTTTTTCCTTGCTGATGGCCAAAAGAAGTTCGATTTAAAACGGCACTAATTTGAAAAAAATCGCTAAGTGGGGAAAAATATGCAAAACATTTACTTAACATAGATCGAATTTCAGTGCAGTAAAATCTATAAAGTTGACCATCTGTCTAAGTTAAACGCTTTTTTCAGGTACAGAATTAGTCCTAAATCATATAAATCAACCTCTAAAAATTGACCACTAAAGTAGTGCACCGCAAGTGGTCAACTTACACAGGTTTCAATGTATACTGTTAAAATAAAGGTATCATTAATGATCTGGATTCAATTAAGATATTGGGGGCCCAAGGTCAAGCGCTTTTTCAGAGCCCACTTGTAGTTTCTTTTCGCCATTGACTAAAGAAAATTTCGTTATTTGTGGCCCCCTAAACAACGGGGATGTTAGGACATGACCTTGTTGGTCAATTCAGTAATCCGGCCCCTGTCGACGATTGTTATGTTGTTGCTTGTTGTTAATCTTCAAAACGTACTAACATATCCCATGGAATAAAAGGATATGTTTTGCTCAAATTGTGTGACAAAAAGAAAAGAAGGGGAGAAAATCTGTTTGTAAGATTCATAATTGTTTAAGACAATGTCTAGTCAGAAATCAGATTATACTCCAAGATCCTTCAGATTGTTTTCCAAGCCACAAAAATATCTTCTGGTGCAGTAATCTCTGCTTAATGCGATCATTTTGGGACACAATGATTTTGATAACAACAACCGATTGATAACGTTAAACCAATCTCAAAACAGATAACTTTACCAACTGAAGCCAAGCACAGGGTAATGGCACCAGTAACAGACAAAGGTCCAGTAATAGACAGTCACTAATTTAGATTTTAATAATAAGAATTTTAGGTGGATAAAACTGATGTTGCTGTGCCCATGAATGCGGTGCAACCATCCGGTCATATCAAAGTGAATTTCATAAACCAGTTGGTATTTAAAAGGCAGTGGTGAAAGGTTATGAGCAACCACCGCCACGTCTGCTGGTGTTTCATGTCCATTCAAATTTAATACGGCAATAAAAATGGAATTAACTAATTAAGATGATTCAGAAGCAGCCAAACTGTAAATGAAATGTAGTTGCATAAGAGAAAAATATTTAAAAAATAGTTACATTAAAAAGCTCATAAAATTGAGTTAACCTTAGAGCGATATCTTAAGCATGTCTGTTACTGGTGCCATTACCCTACTGAGTTCCAAATCAAAGTGAAGGAAAATCATGTTTGTTTACTGTATATTTACGTTGAAATACAGAAAGTACACATAACATTAAAGAACTATCAATTGTTGACTGTCAACTATTTTTTAGATGCTCATTTATAAATTGCTCGTGTATTTGTAAGTCACTGAAGCGGTGTTCACGTTTTCAGTACTTTTAATGTATTCCTCATTTCAGCATCTATATGAAGTGACTCATCATCAAGAAACTCCTCTTCAGCTTCATTATCCGTCCGTGTTTTACTGTGAGTCTGATATGCGTACGGTCTTTATGTATTGCTAAAAAATACATTTTTACGAGAGTTCTTAAGAGTTACTAGTTTCAGCATATGACAACAGGTCGAAGAATCCTTTGGTTTCATAATTGCCTATGTATTCGCCAACTTTTACCATCGTTTTCCGGCAACCCTGAGAGGTATCTCCCAAAGCAGTTGCGTTACTATAAAGCATACCGGAAGAGCTTTATGATATTTTCGCTCTCATTCACAAAGTACGTGGGATCACCACGTACTCACTCCAGAACCCCCCTCCCCCCATCTTAGAACATATTGATCAAATCGAAGTGGGGAGAGGGGAAGCAAGAATCAAGCGATTTTCTCTCCGAGACCATCTCCAAGAAAATTTTCTCACGGGGGGTTCCCTTTTTTGACATATGGGTGCTTGGGGGTTATCTGACGAAGGGAAGAGAGATTTTTAAATATTGTTCCAAAAGAGGGTGTTCTTTTCGAAGGGGTGCCAGCACTGCTTCCGGTGATCCAACGTTTGCGTAACTATGCCGTAAACGTAGGAGTGAGTAGATTGGGTGAAAGACGTGATGTTTGGGTTTTGTAGGAGCGGGGTTTTGGGTAACGGACTTTTATCGCTTTTATTATTCTTTTATTCGAGCTTTCAAGGTGTTTCTGCAAAGGGAAACCTGACATTTTCAGGGAAATCTGAACTTCCGAATCTTATACCCATCCAGTCTGTCGAAGCAGAAGGTTGCATTCAAAAGAACTTGTTTTTCTCGCAACAGTAGTAGAAGAAAAATTAAAACACCCACATCATTACTAAATTTAAAAAATAATGATAGCAATGAACCTAAATTTTACAAGAATTTTAAGAGGATTTACTGCTTTGGTAAAACGTTTAAATCAGATGTAGCTATTTTCCAATTTTTGTTTTTATCTCAGGAGGGGGGGGGGGGTGATAAAAAATTTTGACACAAAAGAGGAATTTCGTTATTCCAGATCAACATTTGAGGTCAATTTGTGTTAAAAGCTGGCCATCATTTCAAACTTTTCCTTGGGGGATGGGGCGTGCAAAATTTTATCGGAAAGCAGCAAAAATCTCTCTCATTTATGCAGAAAAGCATTAACTTTTCAAAGCAAGGGGGGGGGGGAACTCCCCCCCCCAACTCCCCTAAATGACGGGCATGGTGTAAAGATTAAAAATTAAAAGGCAATCACAGTGGCGGACTTACTACGTCGCAATTGCGAAGCTCCCCCCCCCCCCCCCCCTGACCATACTGGCGCCCAAAAACGCTTGGCGACGATTCCCCAAACTTATAAATCAATCACAAGGAAATCAAAAATAATGAACTATGTGGTTTTTCAAATTGTTATGTTTTAAAAACTAATGAAAATGCCAGTTTGTTGCTAAAAATACATTATAGTATTGAATAGTTAAAGGAGTTCAATTTTTAGAAAATTTAGTTTCCTTGTTGCTTTAGCTGTTAAAAAAAAGCTTACATTTTTAACAATTATAATAGTTAGTAGGGAAACATGGGATTTGGGTTTCTAGGTTAGGGTATAGTTTTTAGGTTCATTACTATTATTATTTCGGAGAAATGGTAAAATATTTTCAGTTTACGGCGTCACCTGTCTAGCACCATATAGCATATTACCTATGTTCTTTGTTGAGTCCTGTACAAAAATAAATTGCTCTAAAGATCAGGGTATATAATTTTAAAAATTTGATACAAATATTGTAATATTTGTGGTTACCAAAAAAAAAAAATTTTTTTTTGTCATTAAAAATGATAACATTTTCTCAAATTGAAGTTTTAAATATTAATTGAGGTCTACTGATGCCCAGTGCAGTACTTATTTATTTATTGTTAGTCATATTTAGATTTTAAATGTTTAATACAATTTATCAAGTGCACGTATAACAAAGTGAACGAGGGTAAGTGAAATAGTCATTTTCGCCTGCTTATTTATTCATTTATTAAATCACTTTTGTATTTACTCATTAATAAATTCAGTTACATTCCTCCCCTTATTAATGCACTAATTTATTTATGCATTCCCTTATTTTATTCTTCATTCGCTATTGTATTCACTCATTTACTTTTTCTCATAGATTATTAGTTGGTTCATTTATTTTTTCATTTATTGTTTCATTACTTATTCATGTATTCATTTATTTGTTAACTTATTCAATCATTTGATGAAAAGTACTTTTAACTATTAAATAGAAAATATTTTATCGGAAAAATGTTTTTTTTTTTTTTGGTTCACTTTTTCCCATACAAAAAAGGGGGGGGGGGAGGTAAACATTTTCCACTTTTTTTTACCAATTTTTTTTGCTGTCAAAAATGAAAAATAATTTTTCAACGAAATTTTTATTACAAAATGCATTGTTCTTTCTTTATGTATTGGAATTTAAAAAAAAGAAAAAAAAATCCAGTTCGGCCATTTTGTAAAGGTAAGTTATCTTTAATTATTTCACTTCGTCCCATTTCCCTAACTCGGGACTAACTAATTAATTGTGTGTCACAGTGAAATTAATTCCTCTCGCGCAAATTGTTACGAAAAATGTAATATTTACTCCATTACTAAAAACGACGTTTCTTTGATAAATTAAACCGAAAGAAACTTATGAGAAGTTTCTTGACTCTGAATTAGTAGGCTTATAGAAAGAACAAAGCAAGTGAAATAAAAATGTATATCAAACTCATTGCCCATCAATGTGTTGAATAATTTCTACTTAAAATGAAAGGAAAAAAACGGCTGTATACATCTCTGCTTTTACGAGTTCAGACAATAATTGCAGTAATAATAATAAACTTTAATAAATTCAATATTAGATATCAAGCATTGAAAAAGCAATAGCACATTAAAAGCAAGAAAGGGTCTGTTCTAACAACTAAATATAAGATATTTCTTGTAGTTTAAAATTTCACAGCCTGAGTCAGAATTTGATCAATCAATATCAAATGAACAAGAATTTTGTTCTTATTTCTTTGCTCAAAGCTTTCTTTACTTCAGTTAAAAAGTAAATAAAGAACACATTTCTGCTCCTCAGAGTCGGAGGAACTAAGTCACATTATGATAATTTTACAGGCGAGAGGAAAAAATTTTTTCCGATGCATGCAGAGGATGGAACGCGCGCTCTTTTAAAACTCAGAAAAAATTAAAAGATTTTTTTTTCTTAAGAATTACGTTCGTATAGCTCGATGCGGGACAGGCTTCTGTATACAATGTACTAATAAACAGCAAACCGCAATGTTTGGACTTACGTCCTTCTGACTCGAGGTACAGATTTATATTCTTTGTGCCTCTTTAGTATTTTTGACACAAATTTTGCTTTTAGCGTTTTCGTTTTGTCATGCATTTGCTGTTTGCGATTAAAAAAAAATCTTTTGGTTCCCCCGTAGACACTGTGTGTTGAGTGCTATAAATTAACAGTGTATTCTAGGTTAAGTTTTTAAGCCCTAAAATATGATGCAGATCAAGAATTTTACATTCACAGGAAATGAAATTGGGCATTCGTTGATCGCGAATCGTCCGTAAATTGATAATAGTGACGTACTCGTATATTAAATGTTTCCTTCAAACCTACGTAAAAGTTTTCCCTTGCCAGGGTGCATGCAAGTTACTGAATGTAAACTAAAAAGTCGCACATTTTGCGTAGTGGAAGCACATACGCTCAACTGAACCGTATGTGATTTCACTCGTTCAATCTTGTCCATTAAAAGCTTTTTTTCTCGCTTAAACAGCTTTTTTACTTTTAAATTTTTGAAAACTTATTTAATAAAATGCATGCAACATTGCTTTTCGAATCTTAGAAAAAACTAAGAAGGTTGTGATCTTATAAAAAATATCTAATCTAAAAAAAAATCATGCCTAAAAGTGACTGCAAATGTTCATATTTACTTGACAATTATGCTTGTGCAAGCAAACTTGAGCACTTGAGGGCATTTTAAGACTTTACAAAAAATTATAAAGAAATAAATTGCAATATAAAATTAACTAAACGTTTTATTCTCGTATTTTTATAAATCATGTAAATAGTGTTAGTATCATTATTTTTGTAGTCAGTCAAATGTTTCTTGATTTTATGCACCTGTAAAGATAATTTGAGCTTAATATGAATTTCTGTTTCTTAAACTTGTTTTTTTCCTTTCAGAAGTCTAAAAGTCTGAAAATGTTTCATCTTCTCCCAATCTAGTTACTAGATTTATCCATCAAACGGTACTATATTCACTATTTACATTATAAAAACCTGTAAAATGGCAGCAGCTATAATTTTACTGAAAACGAGTTTCACCGCAAAGGAAGTACTATAGCGGAAAAGTTATACTTACAGGAAAGTAAAGTCGGATGTTTCAAAATGAACTTTCAAGACTCCAATCATTAGATAGTCATTTATGAACTGAAGTATATAGTTTAAGACTTCGAGAGATGTTCTAAATATTTCCTAGGGCTACGAATTTAGTTTGCTGCTTTCGGGCGTTGTTTATCGCCCCACAAGAAAGTTGTTGCTCTTCGATTATAGTTACTCTTTATTTCCTTTACCAATTACAATTGACATTTAATATCGTTACGCGTTCGGTGCCAACTTCAAACCTTCTTTAAATGACGACACAGTTCTTGAGAAAACACAGATTTATTTACAGCTATGTACAGGAAATGTTGTTACAACTGCTAAATCAATAATCAGCAATTAAGCAAATATGAATTAAACACCGTAAGCACAACGGTCACACACGTATTTACTTCCAAATATGCAAAAACACAGCGTAAAGGATAATACACTCAGAGCCAAATACATGCTCTCAGCGAAACGGCTCATACCAGTTTAACTCTGAACTCGCCACATGGCTATTTATAAACTCGAAAGAGTGCTGTCAAATATTCCAGAAAATCCTACACCGTTCTACCACTTTCTCATATTTTCTTTTTATTCCATTCACAAATCTTATCATTCAGAAATGGGGGGGGGGGGGCCGTATACTTCAGTCGAATGTTAAGGGGTTGTATGTACATTACTAGAAACTATTTACAGGTTACGTTACTAAGATAACTTCAGATGATAAAAAATGGAATAAACGCCAAATTTAGCCAGATTACAACAAATTAATCACAAAAATAATTACTATCTACAGAATTTTTAATAATATATTTAGCTGAAAGATTTGTATTAGTAATGAGTCGGGCTTTTTGAATCAGTTATGTGTTGATCAATATTCACAATTAAAAATGGAAGACCATAATATCCGAAGTTCCCCGTGTTCTCTCTATCAGGTCTTAATTGGGATGTAGTTTATGTGTGTATGTGTGAGAGCTCAGCTCGTATTTCTTTTCCATTTCAAGGGGGTCTGGGACACAAAAATCAAATTTTGCAATTTTTTTTTTTTAACATTTGAAAAATTACACCGTTTTCTTCTGCTTAAAAGGACATTCGAATATTGTTTCTATCTTAATTAGAGCCAAATCTACAATTATTTTTGTTGCATGCACCTAACTAATGTGCATTTAACTTTAAAACTTTAAACACGTTTTTCTCCATGATGCAATTTTTCTCGATTTCTTGCATTCAAACTCTTATAAGTCAGGAACCGATAAAGATAAAGTAATGAAATTTGGAGCATATCTTTTTCAAACAGTTTACTTTAACTTTTATTCGGCGAATTTAAAAAAAAAACGTTTACTGCAAAAAATATGATTTTTTAAAAAAAAAAGTATCTTTGAATTTTTCGAAATTTTTCTTCAAATATTTTTTATTTTTTGTTGAATCAATACTTTTAAAATCGCCGAATAAAAATTAAAGTTTAGATATTTGTGCATAATTTTTTGAAAAAAAATTGGAAATTGACCAAGAATATTTTGAGTTATAGCAATTTAAAGCATCCCCATTTTTTGTTAAAAAAACAAATTAAATTGAAATAAAATTTTTTAAAAATAATTATGTTATGATTTTCCTTATTAAACAGATGGTAAATCAGTACAAAAATTTTCGAAGTATTTAATAAACTTTTTTTAAAAATGTGTCCCGGACCCCCTTAAGTAAAATTTCTCATAACCAACAGAATTCAAGCTATTTACACATTGAAATAAGCTCTGAAAACTCTATATGGCTTGCTCACTTGTTATCTTAGAAATTAAGCCCTTTTCTTTATTTATAAGTAGTTGAATCCCATTTTAACGAAGACCAAGGAACCAGTGAAATCATCTAGCTGTAACCAGGTCCGCCGATCTCTAAGTGCCCCCCCCCTGCAATAAAATCTGTAGAGCCCTCCTCAGAGGCGAGCAATTTATATTTGCAACGCTAATAAGTCTTAGCGCTATTTCTTTTCATTTTTGTTTCAATATTCTTGGGCCGCCCCAAAGTGACGTACCCCCCACCCCTTGCGGATACGCAGATCTGGGCCTGGCTGTAGCGAACTTCCGTTTACCGATACTATGAATGTTGACATTGTTCCTATGTAATTCGAGATGAGGATTACTCAAGTTTTCGTTAAATCGAGAGTTTCGCATTAACGTACTTCGCTGGAACGGGATTTTACTGTATAAACTGTATAAGGGAGAAGCGGCTACAGTGACATAGAGAAAACAGTGAGACAAGAATAATTTATTTTCTGTTTGGATATTTCTAGCCTAGTAAAATTTCTGAAAAGTCAAGTTGACATAATGTGAACAATATTACAGAAAAAGGTTTGCTTTCAAGTATCATGTAAGAAAAATAAATATGTCGTCATTGTTTGAACCCATCGAAGTAAACTATCTCCATTGCTTGTTGCACTACTTCCAAACTGTTAGATAAACTTTACAAACTGGTGTTAATTATCTTACATTTAGCCTATTAACTAACGTTCATTTTAGCAGTATGATGTTGTTAATTTTCTTTGTCTGAGAATGGCAGCTATTGAGTGTATATTTTGCAATGAGGGAGCAGCGGGGCAGGAACAGTGAGACAGCATTAATTCGTATAGCTCACTGCTCCCATGGCAGTTTTATATTAAAAACTAGCTGTATCTGACGCGCGTTGCTACGCCAACAAAAAAATACATCATTATACTGATTTTCATGACAATCGGTTGAACGGGGCAGAAGTTGCTACTCTGCAGTGCCACCTGGTGGCGAGTGGCTTCAATGAGCATATTATGCACCTTCTCCGTGGAAAAATACATATAATATAGCAATTTTCGTAATAATCGGTCCAGGTATCAAGTGAAGCCGTGACTATACTCAAATTTTGTACTCACGCAGTTTGCAAGATCAATCAATCGCTAAAAATATCAAATAGAAAAAGTTTTAAATCCCCCCGTTGCATGAAAAGCCATAAAACAATAAAGAAAGAATTTATTTGTTCAAACTCAAGAAACTGCTTATCAATGAGATCTTTCACGCGTATTAATTTCTGCAGCCAATAATTTTATTCGCATTTATCCAATGGATTGTGACTTAAATTGGAATAAAAAAGGAACTATCGATCGGATTTATTTCGAACTGGTCTATAAACATTCCCAGTACCAAAAATAACAAACGGTGAAAGTTTCAGCCAAATCTACCGGGTAGTTTTTGAGTTCATGGATGACATACAGACAAACATCTTTTTTTATATATATAGATGGAGAAATTATAGATTGAAGAAAATTTAGTCACAACTAGCCTGTTGATGCAAACAATAATAAAATAAGTTTGAAAGCCGTGCATCAACAGAAGAAGCTTGTTTGAATGGGATTATGACTTTTATAGCTGTCACATAATGATTTCCATTTCGTACTTATTCTCTTTACATTATTTATTTTATTGTTTCATTGTAATATGCTAAATGTAATTATATTTTTCTTCGTTTCAAAATTTCATCATGCCTTGAAAATAGAAAGTCTGTTAAGCAATTTGGGGGATAACTGACAGGAGAGAAGCTGCTGTACTAGGAATAGACAAAGGCTACAGTGAAAGCATTCGATCCTTATCTAATGCTACATCACAAGATGAGACTTTTTAAATCAATTTACCAATCCAGAACCATCTAAATCTAAATCATTTTATCTCAGTCCCAAGCAAATACGAGATAGATGTCACTACTGTGTGTCAAGACGACATGAAATTTACCTTGACAAAGACAGTAGCTCATACCAAAATCAAAAGACACCGATCATTCATATTTTTCCAGAAAAATGTATATCATTTTAAAGTTCGCTAATTCAAAAAATGTGTCTTACTACTGCACTTGCCAGGTGAGCAGTGAGACAAAACTGCATTTCGCTTTTATTTTATCTTTTCTCGTTTGTGTGAATTCATAGTTTTTCTTAGATTCACTTTTATAAGTATTACAGTGACCAATATTGTACCATTTGAAAGAATGAAATTTCTGTGTTTTATGATAATAAAAAAAGGAATTGAACTTTTGTGACTCACTCTACCCTCTTTTCCCCATCCCATTTCGATTCCAACATCAAAGAGCGCCATTTAAATTATGTAATGGAAAATAAAAATAACTGCAATACATGAAATTCTGCATTTAGTTTGCTTCTATCTTAAATCTTGATAATGATAAGAGAATTTTACACTATTTAGTAAGTACACTGACTATTTTCTTCTGTAAATTTTAGATAAAGTAGTAAAACTTAATTTCTAAGCTCTCATACAAATATTTTATATTATAATACATATATTTTTTATTTATATATTTTACAGGTTAAGTAGTAATCCCTTTGAAAATAAAATGAGCTAAGCAATGCCCATTAAAATCCTAGGTTTTTGAAATAATTACGCTAGTTCAAAATATAGTTAAGGGTGAGGTGAAAAATCTTAGGTTATGTAAAACGCACAAAAAGCAAAATGTCAAAAGAAAAAAAAAAGGAATCAGGGGGTGTTTTTTTTTTTTCCTTCGTGAAAGGGAGTGGGGATTACAATCTTACCTATCGTCGCTTGTAAATTGGGCCTGTGACAGGCAACTGACCTAAAGATTGGGAGTTCCGATATCTCTGTTGTCGTAACTCGACTACAGACGTCGGCTAGTTTTCAAAATAGATAAGCTCTAAAATGTAGCAATGCATCTCATTCTTTAGTGGAAATTCCTAAATGTTTAGTTCACATTTATCCTATCTTGGCCATTAAATGCGGCTACCGTTGCGCGTAAACTTTGAAATGTGATACTTCTTCGATTTTTAGAGAGGCCTGTAAAGGGAAATAAACGTACACACATTTATATGTTTATTAGGAGGAACGGATATTAACACTGCTTTCTTTTTTCTACATTACGTTTCAACAAACAAATTTTTGCAAGATTTTATTTCTGATCATTGATGCAAAGATTTGAATCCTGGGTCGATAAAAATCAATTGATTTTGGAGCAAAATACTAGGGGAAAACATTTTGAATATCAACCTATTTCTCAAATATTTTTTCAGAAAATCTTCCAGAGATCGGAATAAATAGAAATCAAATTGCACAATGTCAGGAAAATATGGTGTGTTTTATGGGCGAGAAAACCAGTACAAATGCTAGCAATGGTTCACTATGTTAATTCGAAATAAACGATTGGCCCAACAACATTTTAAAAGTAAAGCATAGAAGAGGCCTCCTCATTGTTTCTTTGACCTAAATGACAAATTTAGAATCTACCTTGATTTCTTTTCTAGCAAGTTTTGTAGGTTAAATTTTAGTATCATGTCAGCTTGAGTTTCTATTGATATTTTTGGCAACGTCAAGTAAACAGGGGTGCCCACCTAGGGGGGGGGGGGTTAATGGCATCAACTGCGGCATTAAAATTTTTGAGTGGGGTTCTTTTTCTCTCTTTTTAGGGGGAGGTCATGCTTTGGGGGTGAGAGTCCTCGTGATATTTAGATGGATGCGCTCTTACTCTTCGGGGGGGGGGGGGGGAAGAGGCACCTCTGACTAAACATCGGACTTAATTTTCTCGGACTTAAATTTCTTTCCACTTATAAAACATTAGCAGTACCCGCACGGTGATGCGTGTGGGAGGAATTTAGATACAGTCTGTTGAATAAAAAAAAATCCACTCCCCCTCTCTCTTCTGATGAAAAATGATCATTTTTCTTCAAGTAAAATGCATACACACCTTTTCGATAAACCTATTAAAACCTCTTCGGAATTTATAACTATTGGCCAAAACACATAAAAAGATTAACAGCAGCTTTAAAACTCAAAATAATTCTTCAATTTCATAGTTCATCACTTAACGCGCCAAGCAACCACGCTACAATAACCCTGCCCTTTAGCGAGTGAAGAGGTTTTTTTTCTGCAAATTTTAAATGTTTTTCCAAATAAACAATACCATAATGAAAACGTTAAAAAGAACAACCACAATTGAGGCAGTGAGAAGCAAAGGGATGTAAGTGGACATTTTCAAATTTTGAGTAAAACGCGTTTAAAGATAACATCCTAGGTAGGCTTTCATTGAAATTTTTTTCTAAATCATGTTGTACAGCAGCAACTACCAGAGGGCTACTAGTACCATCTCTTGCCCCAAGACAGAGGAGAGGTTCACCTACCATGTGTACTGGTTATCTCCAAATTTTTTATTTTACCACTTACATTCCTTTGCTTCTCACTGCCTCAATTGAATATACGACAAATCAAATTGTTTATTTAGGTAAGTAACTATCTTCATTTATAAGAACAAAAACAAACGTTGAAGAAATAAGGAAAACAAAACTCAATAGAAATATTCTACAAAATCAAATGGTGTACCTACCTGAATATCGAAAAAAAAAAAAAAAAAAAACGCATTCAAAAATTAGTCCGCTGACAACAGCGTAGCCGACCACGCGCCTGAGCAGCGCGGCATGGTTCCTCGCAGCTATCGACACTGTCGGCCAGCGTCCTCTCGATGAGCTAACTTAACCCGCAATCTACTAGTAATTCATAGAATCTAAAAGTCTAATTAAACATTTAATTTGCAATTACAAGGTCAATTTGATTTTTAAAAAGAAGCCTATAGCCTTCCCCAATAAATCGACTATTCAACACAAAAATAATTTTTCAATTCGAACCAGTAGTTCCTAAGATTCGCGCGTTCAAACAAACTCTTTAGCTTTATATTAATATTGATGTTCATCAAAATGCTTTCTTTTCTAGCATTACTTAAGGGACACCGCTCTCTGCACGCATCGCTTGCCATTCCCTGTACGAAATCGAAATCGCACGAAAACAGAAATCATGCAATATTTTTTCACGGCTAAGAAAAACTTTGACTAAAAACATGTAAAATACGGTATTTTTCGCCTTTCTCTCTCTCTCTCTCTCTCCCACCCTCCCCCAAGTTCTTAATTGTGCGCGTGTGTTTAGTGCCATGTTATAACAAAAAAAATTTTCCACGAAAAGAATTATAGGAGCAGTTGAAAACAAAAGTGGAGTAAAAACAATTTTTAAACAATATAATTTGCATATACACCATCAGAAATTATGTTTATCCAACCTCTACTTCATGCAAAAGAGGCGCAAATCTAGGTTAAACCATTTGCCAATAAGACAGGAATCGTAAAAAGGAACAGCAATAGTTTTATGAGCAAAAAAAATAGTGGCTACTAAAGCGTTTAATTGCTCAAAATTTTGTTTTATTGTCGTAAACCACTTTTGCCCTCAAAGACGCATATTATATTTTTGAAATTATTTTCTTCGAATTTCCTAGCAAGTAACAATAACAGCTACACGAAGTTGAAGCTATGATGCGTAAACCTATAAAATTACTCCCACCAAATGGTCTGACAACTTTCTCACGGCTCTGCTGTTTCTAAATTTTAATCGAAAGTATAGCAGTTGTAAAAAACAATAATTCCCTACTTGAGAATATGGAACTTGTAGTGGTATTCATGTTTCCACTATGATTCCGATCAGCACTATGCAGTGAAACCTGTGTATAACGATACTGTCTATAACGATACTGTCTATAACGATAACCTGTCTATAACAATATTTTTATTTTCGGCCCCAGCAAAATGTCAGCATAAATAATCAAGCGGTCTAAAACGATAACCTGTCTATTACGATATTTTTTTAGGTCCCAACAGTATCGTTGTAGACAGGTTTTATTGCATTACGGTATAGTCAGAACTAAGAGCGCATGGGAGCTCACAGGAGCTGAGCTTGATAGAAAGTTTGGCTCATTTATTTTTCAATTTAGAAACCAAAACTAAAAATTATAAACAAACAGAAGCATCAAAACTTTCAGATCATAATTCGTTTGTTTTACTTTGTATATCTGTTTACGAAACATTATTAAGCACAAGCAGTAACTTTTAGTTTATGTATTCATGTTTAGATATTAGTTAATCAATTGTTTTAATTAAACAAGCCATTTATACTACCTTAAAAAAATTATTAGCAAGCGTTTGTGACATCTCAACTATTCCCTACTTTGGAGTAAATATTGTAAGTCTAATTCATTTCTAAGTGTTTCTTTGGGGAAAGTTATTGTGCACTTAATTCATCAAAATCTTAAGAAAAACACGTGCGAAGCAGTTAAATTTGCATTAATTACCACTGATATCCTCTCAAAACCAGCCTTAGCCAAATTTTGTATCTTTTTTTCTTTTTTTTTTTTTGTTCTTCCATTTTTTGTCCCCCCCCCCCTTCCCCGTT
Organism: Uloborus diversus; assembly: GCF_026930045.1. Lineage (NCBI taxonomy): Eukaryota > Metazoa > Arthropoda > Arachnida > Araneae > Uloboridae > Uloborus > Uloborus diversus. The sequence continues at coordinate 57,905,303 of NC_072731.1, read as the reverse complement.
TTCAGTCCCAATTGCCGTCTCTGCCAGGGATGTTTATTACTAAAAGCTAAAATGTCTAGAATTCTGTGTTTTTTAAACTCAACGGTCGGCTATTCCTCTTTCGGCTCAAAAAAAAAAAAAAAAAAAAAAAAAAAAAAAAAAAAAAAAAAAAAAAAAAAAAAAAAAAAAAAAAAAAAAAAAAAAAAAAAAAAAAAAATCTAGATTATCATTGCACAAATAAGACTGGAAACAAAGCTTTGTATTTGAATCTGCAACTATGCTTTACTTTTTAAAAGACAAACAAGTTTACTTTTATCTGATGCCATTCCCATAAAGACAAAAGTTACCAGTTCCAGGCCCGACGAGAGGCTATGTCAGCCTAGTCGGAAACTAGAGGCCCGGTCCATGGGGAGGGGGGGGGGACAATGACACAAAAAATTAAAGAATGGAAGGAAAGAAGGAAAGAAAAAAAAAGGTAGAAAGAAAAGGGGGAGGGGGACTCCGAATAGGCGAAAATCTAAAGTTTAAGTAAAATTTACTCTTTTGGTATTTATTGTTGTGGCAATTAAAATAGAGTTAATGGTTTTCCAGTAAGCAGTTTTGATTTTTTCTCCCCCCCCTTTTTTTCTTCTTTTCCCCATTTTCTTCCCCCCTTTTCTCTCTTTTTTGAGTAATCATGATTGCTTATTGTTCTCATTTGACCGTTTTTGGTGTCCGTGCCTTTTTCAACTTGGATTAGAATCCTTTACAGCACCACCGCCCACCGTCCTCTGCTGGCGGCGCGGCGCGGCTGCTCCGGTTTTGAGCTATCCGATCTCCTGATCGGAAGCGTCCATGTCCTACACACACGCACGTTCACACACATACACACACACGACTTCACACACATACACTCACACACGCCTACGTGCATACACACAGGTCTACGCACACACACAACTATGCACACGTAACCGCCCAGGAGGAGAGGCTGGCTTGGGGGGGGGGGACAGGAGCTGTTTCTAGAAACAATAACTCCAATGAGTAGGGTCCTGTCTCAGTTCGTGATTGAGAAAAACATAATTTGGATTCAAAATTTCAGAATTCAAATTAATTTTCTTTTTTCTTCTTTTTTGGGGGGCGGGAGAGGCCCGATGACATAACTGACAAAGGACCCGCCTTGTCTCTCTGCGTCCCTGACCAGTTCCTATCCATGTCAAGTTACTAAAACATCTGTCCCAAAGTTGTCTTGAAGTACAGCAACAGTCACACTACGGCTATTTTAAAGCTCAAAGCATAGCATACCATTCCTACTTTTATTTTAATGATGCTTTTAGAATCAGACGATACCTTCGCTGCATATCGATAAGTCTCACTAAACTAATGAGAAGAGAAAAAAAATCGTTTGTCAATTCTATGACTTTGTTTGTCTAGCAGAGATGTTCTCATACGAGGTGATTAGAATGCTAAAATAAGGGGCTAGTTCGAAACGCATAATCATATTTTCATCTTGCGTTTTCAAAGAGTAAACTTTTAAGGACTGTTTGAATCCATTATGCGTGTGATTGACCAACCACTTACCACACCCCCTCATCAAGAAATTTGCTATAACCTAATCACTTCCGAAAAGATTAAGAAGTAAAATTTAGAGAAGAGAAACGATGAAGGGCAGGTGGACAACTCAGTCAGAACGTTAAGTTCATTAAACGCGTAAACTTACAGATCACTGTCTTTTCCAAAGCAGAAAAAAAAAAAAGAACAAAAAGAAAGTGAAGTTGCGGCGGTTTTTCGAACTCCTAATTACAGCGTTTGCGGTGGCTCGTATTCGGCTTCAGTAATGGTGGTTGAGGATTTTATCGCCAGATAAAATAACCTATTATCTCTCTTTTGAGGGAGGGGGAGCCCCAAAACACCGAATGAAACAAAAAGAAAAGAAAGAATAACAATAATAAAACGAAGTTTAAAGAGAACAAAAAATATTAACCTATTCCTTCAAAAGCAGAGCGACTGATGTTGCTTTTTGCCGCGGACGATTAGTTTAAGGTCGTAAATCTGAGAGACAGAGGGTGGCGCCCCCCTGCGGCGATGCGAGCTACCTACGCTTTCCCACGCGATGGGTACAGGTGGACTTTTTTATTTTATTTCATTTTTACTTTGGAAGATATTTCGGCGACAAGATTTCGTCGCCCTAATCACTTATTCGTTCGGGAAGGAAAAAAGAAGAGAATTTAACCAATTGCTGGAATTGTTTCGTGTTATTATGCAAACCTAGTTTTACGCTTAGAAAATACAGTCGCTAAAATTTTGCGAGTTTTTTTAACACAAAGGAAATGAGCGTAGGTTCCCCTCCCCCAGACTTTATTGGATCAGTACAGTTCCTCACTTAAAACTGATAATCAGCAAAATTAGTTATAAACTACCAAAAATGCAGGTTGCAGAAATAAAGTTCTAATAACGAAAAAAAAATATATGTATAAAAAATCGTTACCACACACACGTTGAGCTATCAAAAGAGAGAGAGAGAGAGAGAAAGAGGGGAAAAAACCACATTCTCATTCATATGCCGCCCGAAGCTGCCAATTCGGAAACGCCAAAGCCCCATGAATGGGTTCAAAAAACTCTCAAAAAAAAAAAAAAAAAACTAAATTAATACAAGAGAAATAGGGAGCACATGTAGAAAATGATTTTCGTTCCTTGAATTTGTAAAAAAAATACTATCAATTTCTCAGGGGAAAAATTTCAACTCGAGTCAATAGCCTTTTCTTTGTGTCTTGGAAATTTTCGAGATTTTTTTTATAAAAATGACTTAATTTTATCACATTGCCCCCCGACGGGGACGCATGGAAACAAGCTTGGGGTGCATATAAACAAAATTTAAAAAAAAAGGGGGGGGGAAACAGGATAACCATCATATTTCAGAAAAAGAAAACTCTTGAATATGAAACATTTATATTCATATCAATTACATTGAAGAATTTTTAACATATACTGTGTCAACTTAAATTATTCTGCAATATATCAATATGATCATTTTTTTTTAAACCTTTTTTCAACCTTGTTCACAGTCAAATTTAAAAGTTTCGTAGCACGTTCTGATCGCTGGATAGACAAGAAAAAACTCATAATAAGCCTACATAGTACAAAAAATCTTATTATTTTAAGATTATTCTTATTATACATTAATTTTAAGCTCCATACAGAATATAGTAAATCATTTGAAAATGATTTTAAACTTAAGTTTTAAGTTAAATTGAAATATTCCTTGACTGTTCTGAAACACTTAATGGTTGACCAACTGTTTAGTATTTAAAAAAAAAAACTAATAAATAAATAATCTTGCTTTTAAAATTAATTAATAATAAGTTTAATAATTCATCACAAAAAAGTTATAATTATGAATGTTTACACATTTTTTAACAAACTTATAAAGTCCAACACTAACATTAATATCATGGAGAAGATATGGCAACTATTCACATCTGCCACAGATTTTATGTTCTCCAGAGCCCTATTATCTACCTTAGGAGGAGTAACTTGCAGAAACAAAGAATAAAAATTATAAACACATTTTTTTTAGCACTTATAGATTTCTACACTACTATTAATATTATGGAGAGTGTGAGAAAACTGTTCACATGTGTCCCTAGATGTTGTGTTCACAAGTGTCTCATCTTTCATTGCAAAAATAAAAAAATTCTTGATTCAATTAAAAAAATAAAAAATAAAAATAAATAAAAAAAAAAGACGTCATACCTTTAATCTGAATGTTCATACAATAGTTTGCAATAATAAATTTTAGCTCTTCAGTTAGTTTAAAATGTTTTTTCACGTGATGAAGACAGATAAAACCTCATACAACACCTGCAAAAACTGAGAAGTTGTTACCACAGAAACATAAAATGGTTAGTTGCTGTAAAAGTTTTGCGAAGTAAGTTAGAATTGGTACTGCCATCAATTTAGAATTTCTCAAGATTTTTTGCTTCAAGTTATCACGGCAAACCGTAGCATGTTCACATGTGCTCCATATTCACATATGCCTCCCTTTTTCGTAATTGCAGTTATTTGTAGTTCGTCGAGTCGACTATTAATCTTAAAAATGGTAAAGTTTAAAAAAAAAAATGATATTAAATGCTGAAATTGATCGCTCAATAATTATTTCTTCCTAATATTTTTTTTAAAAATGGTTAAAATATGGACGGTTGCAAAAAAAAAAAAGAGTTTTATTAATGTTTGATTACAGTTATTCAAATTGATACACATATGGAAAGAGTTAGGAAATAAAGAGAGACATTACATCTAGAGAGGGCTGGAGCGGAGAAAGTGCTTCCTCTTTTTTTTCTTTTCCTCAACGCAATCTTTTGCATATTCACCTACACAAAAGAAGCCTCCAGTAAAGAGTTCTCAGCCAAAAATTGAAGAAATTATGTTTGATTTTCGAAATATTTAATGAAATGATCTTTGTCATCAAAAATAGCTTACTGTATTAGAAAAAGAAAAAAAAATCTCTTTAAACGCGCAACAAGTTCCCAAATCAACCCAAAAAATAACTTTTTCCCACGTAGTTATTTACGTCACTTGCACTAACAATAGAAAAAAAAAGGAAGATCAACATCAATGAGGCTGGAATGATCTCATAATCTCCAATGCAGGCGATAATAACATAAAGCAGGTGCTTAACCTTAACCGTCACCTCTTTACCGCAACTGAATAACAACGAAGCACTATTCAATAGTTATTAAACTGCTCATTGTGTCGTCTTCTTTGTAGAGAATTAAGAATTAATAACTGAAAAACTACTTCTGTATGCAAGGACGTAGTCCACACTTCAAGGTGGCCTCATGAGTCTCTGAAAAGCAACTCAGAAATCATCTTTACTGTTTTTGATGACAGATCTTTAATGATGATTCCAAGTTTTTTCTTAAACCAAGTTAGCCTGTCAAAGTTTCTATTTCACGGGAAGTAAATGTGATAAATCTTACAACTATTATGTATGCGAAAGTTTGTGAGGATGTTTGTTACTCTTTCTCACAAAAACTACGGAATGGATCTTAATGAAACTTTACAATAATATAGCTTATGCATCAGAATAACACAAAGGGTAGTTTTTGTCCCGTTATGGATGTGGGGACCCCATAAGCGGTAATAAAACATAATTTTCGTATAAATTCTCTAATATAGGGGTGAAAAGCTACTTGCGCATATTAACATTATATATCCATCGAAAGCTCTGATTTTTTTACTGAAGATGGCACCTGTTCGATATTTCTAAGTAGAATAAAAAACGAGTTATAAGCTTTTTAGTTCCATGTTGGAAGATTTTCATCAACCCAATTCAGCATTTAGTGTATCATCTCAACTCTGACGATAGCTACAATATTGTTGTATTGTTGAATGTTTTTGCTTTTTTTCTGACTGTTCAAGGTTTTCCTCAAGTCAAATCTTAAAGTAACGTTTTTTCCACAGCATTAGTAAATAATAAATGGATTTGTCTGATTATTTTCCATTTTGATGTAACTTTAATAAAATTAATGTTTTTTTTTATTATGCTGATTGGACACACTTACTCATTATCCAATCGACCAGCAGGAATTTCACCAAACTTTTTTGCGGAAAGATTTCAATAGCTGAGTCATTTAGCAATTTTTTCAACTGTCGCTGTTTTTGAAGCTAAAGACTATATGTTACGCTGTTTCTCGGTTTTCACCTAGTAACCAAAATATCACCATTAAAAGAATCTTTAAAATTTTTATTAAAATGTTAAATAATCCACCAACTAAATTGCGCAATTCCATAAACAGCACAAAAACTTCCATTAATTTGTCTTAGTGCGAAATTTCAAACAACAGTCAAATTTTACTACTTATTTTGGTAACATTTCGTATGAAAGTGTTTAGCATCATTTTATAGTCACCAAAAGTATCTCAGGATTTAGCGAAAATATTTCTTTGATTTTGAAAATTAGAAACAGCCAGTTTTACAAAGTAGGGAGGGGGATCATTATCCAAGGTATTACAAAACGATTACCGCAAATTTGGTAACCTTTTAACCCGCACCAAGAACCCACAATAATTTACATTTCCCAAAATAACTAAAGCAAGTATAGGGAGATTATGTGCGGCTTCATTTTTTTTTTAAACACTTGTACTTATAGCCATATAGAGGTGGTTTGAGATTATGTTTAACAAATAATAATAATAATAAAATATCAACTTACAATTTTTTTTATTCAAGTGAAGTTTAATTTCATATTTTGGAAGTTCTTCAAATTTGTATGTGCTTAAATGCCGTGCTTTCGTTTCTAAACAAATACTACTTTGTTCTTTTACTATTTTCTTTATACTTATTGCTATTTTATTTTTATGGATAAGGAATAAGCTTGATTTTTAATCACTTCGAAGCTGTGTGTTTTGATGTCTTTCAGTTAAAACAGATAACGAATGAAAGTAGCAATTGTTTCTCATAGGTATTACTGTCCCAGGCAACGCCGGGTATTTTTGCTAATACTAAATATGTTGTACTTATTTCATGCGTTTTGTGTATTTATTTTCTAATGCTGCTTAAGCATGTAGCAGCATATATTTTGAGAGGAGTTAATTCGAGTAAGGAAAAAAACGAAATTGTAGTGTTACGAGTTGAAAACTGATAGTCAATTTAGTTTAAAGTTTTGGTTCTGTAGATGAAACCAGATTTCTCGGAACCTCAATGCACTGTTGTAGCAGCTATGTATAACTTCGAAGCACATATAGTCCTAGAACAACAAACCGGAGTAGATACCTACCTCAAGGTAAACAGTTTTTTTTTTTTTTTTTTTTGCACTTTTAATGGAGTTTTCAGCACTTTTAGCTATTTAAATCGTATTTTCACCAACCAACTAAACGTTGATAAAATTGAATTTGCTCTTCGCCATTCTCTTCGACATGGAAAAAAAAAAAAAAAATCAGGTAGGCACTTTTGAGGCAGATTACAGCCTTCAGAACGATTTTACGAGTAAAAAATCAATGAGATTTACTCCGGTTTGTAGTTTACAGGTTAAAAACAAGTTCATAGTTCTATGGTTAATTCAAACCGCATACTATATGTTGGCCTTCGTCAATGTCAACAATTTTGGGAAACAAATTCAAAGTATTACATCAGGGAGTCGGTACTCTTTGCCCCCCCCCCCAGTAGAAAAAGCAATTAAATGCTCTAATAGAACGTTACGGCAACAGCCAGGGTTTAATTCCCAACAAAACAAATGCAGGCGCCCAAAAGTCTTCAGATTTCCGAACTGATTTACAAATAAGAGTTTGAAATCCGTTAAAAAACTCACACAAAAATATAGAAACTGAGTTTCCATGCAAAACAAGTCTTGGCTAAATCAATACGTAAGTAATGTCAGAGTAAAGTTTTTTGAAATAATGTCTTGTTTCGCTGAGGGGACCTAAGTTTTTAGGAGGAACAAAAAGGGACATTTAAATTTCTCTTTTCATTTTTTACAAATATTGGTGAAGCCATATGCTATTCACGAAAAAATGGTTCAATATTTAAATTATATCTCATGAACAGCATAAAATGTACATAATTGTAAGTCTCACTTCCACCATTAACAGTTTTGAGATCTCATCAGCTGGGTTTTTTTTTTTTTTTTTGTATTTTGAGAAGCAAATGTTTAACAATTTAGTCATAAATTTTTTTCTGATAACTTACCTTGCTATTTGCAGTGACTTTATCAATGTTAGCCATATTTATTTCTATTTCAAATACAATGACCTGGCTATCGCACGGCAACATACTAACATAGTAATATCAAATTTCTATGACATTTGTGGAAGAACAAAATAATAAAAAATTTCTATGAGATTTGTGGAAGAACAAAATAATAAAAAATAAGTTCACCAAAATTCACGTTTCTATGATTTTTTTTAAAAAGTGGTTACACTGTGGCAAATTCATACCTGTCCGGAATGGCACTGTTCTATGACCCTAGACTTAAATCTGCGTACCCATTGATGAAGGGTTTATTTATATAATGTAACCAGTATACTTCAGAAAATGCTTTTTTTCTTCTAGAACATTTCAATCTCATTTTAGCATAATTTATTTATCATTAATTATTCAATCTTTTCTTGGCGCCAAATAGTGCCTTTAGCGCCAAAATCGTCTGCATTCTATCTCCCTCTGGGGGCGTCCAAAGGCCTCTGAGGGGGCGTACTCCCCGAAATAACAAATTGACCTTCTACCAGTCTTCTCGGAACGTGCCCCAGATACACATTACCCGACGTACCCTTCGGCAACCCCGTGGCAAACTCATAATTTCCGAGCCTGTCGAACACTTCTTAATGACTCCTCAGGTAGGAATAAAATAAGCGTTCCCTTTTGGACAAGCAATTTTGCTCCATTTTCTTTTTTTAGGGGGAGGGGCCATACTTATAAGTTAATGTTCTTTTAGGGGAAGAGTTGCTCTTCAGGTAGCCCGAGGTTAGGTCAGCCTAATCATAGGCCTTCTAATCACTTTCTCAAAATTTCAGAGTTGACGCAAAAGCAGGAACATCTGTAGAAGTTGATAAAAACAGGCATTGAGGCTGAAATAATTTGGAAATAAGCGTTTTTTCTGAGGTTCTTCAAAAGGGTACCTCTAGAGATAAAAAAAGAGGGGAAAAAACACGAAGGATTAACAAAGAAGAATAGCCACGAAAATTTCTCTTACTGTTGCGGTAGTCAGACCTGTCATTTAGGTGGGTAAGGCAATTTCCCTCCTGGATTTGGGAAATTTATGAGTTGTCAATTACAAATATCTTTAAAGGAGAATAAGTGTAAGTTAGACTTCTCTCTCCATATTTTGGAACATTCCGTAATGTATTTAATCAAAATAAATCACTAACTAAAAAAATTAATTAACACATAAAATTAAAAAAAAAGAGGAATAAATGAAAAATAAATAGAGCTTTTGTTTTCGAAATTTTTTATTGATAATTCTAAAACTTGGCAATAGCTACTAAACAGAAAAAGAATGAAAAAAATCGGTTGACAAACAGAAAAGAAAAAGTTACCCTAAGTTTTTCCTTCGCACAATCATATGTAAAGATAATAACTGAAACAGTACCCTAATTAAACATAAATATTTGTACAAAGCCATATATAAAAATATTGCAAAATTTTGGAATGCAAAAGTCCTATTTTAGTTGTGAGACATCCCACCTCACTAGTCAAGGGGTAAAACATTGACAACATTTTTATATGTAACTACTTTTTTATTACTGCTTTAAACACCTGTCAACTGTGAATACAATTTGTGTGAATCCTGCATTGTCAACTTTATACTCATTACTTAAGCAAAACTAGATGAATAATTGCCCTTGCGTATCATCCTCTTACGAAATACCACAGTTATTCTATTAAAATATCAGCCGCCATCCTCGAAGAAATCATTTGCCTGAAATCATTTACGTTACAATGCACACAATTCGGCAATTTCGTCTACCTTCTTGGTTTAAAATAATCACAGGTTTTCTTCCGGAAAAAAATCCCTTTCCTGAAAACACACACTAACCGCTGAAAGCGTGATTACATTGATGATAATTTGCGCCGCCTTAAAAAGCCATTGTCTCGTCATTCGATACGAATGGGAACACAATGGGCCTTTGTGTACGGGGCCCTAATATATAAGGGCAGGGTTGCTGGAGAAGCTGTCCGGCAGGGAGATTCGAGGCTAATTTCGTTAGCAAATGGACACGGGCAACAGTAATTGGTAGGTCATAATTGCGATGTGTGTATGGAATGAAGAATTGAGCGGCTTTAGTTGAGTGTGGATATTCAGGAGATTAAGGAAGCTCGATCTTGAACTTATTTTGTTAGTCGTTTTAGATTAGGAGAGCAACGGGACATTTTGTTTCAAAATAACGATCTCTGCGAAATGCTTACCTATGCGTCGATTGTTTGTTGAAGAGAGTCAGGGTAATAAAGAACAAATTTGTAATTACATACGTTTATGTTTATATTCTGCTTGGTTATCTTTCCTTTCAGCCTGGATTTTGCAAAATAGTTGCTTGTGGTTTGAATGATTTTGTTTTTAAAAAATGACATGAAAGAACATAGCATCTGCAATGAGAGTTCGATTTCTTTACTATTTTTTTTGAAAATATTGTATAAAAAAAGAGTGGGAGAGGGGGGAGGGGGGAGGAAAATTTTATCTTGGCTTTTTTTTTCTCCCTAAAAGTAAATAAAAAATCTAAATTGGGAAAGTAAACTCATCATCAAGATTAAATCTTGACTGTCTTCATTAAAAACCCTTAAAATCTAGCTACATTATTAAGTAAAATTTTGAAGAAAAAAAAAAAACTAACTGCGTTCTCGAAGTAAATTAGACTCACTAAGAATGTTTTCACTGCATTCAAGTACCATAGAGTACGAAACGCAACTTGCAATTGTTAATCTTTTGTGACACTCAAAAATTTTGACCAACCTTTTTTTTTTTGTTGCAAATATACCAAGAAGAGTAACGTAACTGAGTAGGTTCAGTTTTAAAGACTAATTTCGCGTTTTGTTAAATTAGTGTTCAACTCAGGACTCGGTGGGTTGTGAGTTACGTCAGGTAGTAGTTTATTGGAGACCCCGACTTCAAAAGGTTATTAAATATCAAGAGATCGTATATAATTAGTTAAGTATTAAAATAATTCTTCGTATAGTAATTAAAATCAATTTTTATTTTATAATTGGGTGCTTAGTTTAGTTGATTTTTGTACTGCAATTGTAAAACAAATTTGATTTATATGTTTAGGTAGGAAATTCAATGTAAGTATCACCAATTATTTTTTACTTTTTAGTTCCTCTTTGTTTTTTGAAGTCGGTTCATTTTTTATATGAAAATAATTTATTTTTTGCTTTTTAGTGGTGTGAATATAAAATGAGTACGTAGGGTAGAGTATGTGGTTCACTCTTAACGTACATCTCGAGTGAGAAAGCGTCGAGCACAGGAATCTGAATACAGCTAATAGAGAAAGAAATAGAGCACAGCGTCTTGGAGACTTCCGAAACTGAAGAAAGGCTTTTTCAAATCGCAATTGTTTACAAAAAATTGCTTCATCATCGACTTGACTTTTTCAAAGTATGCCTTCCGAAAAAAATTCATGAGTCACTAAAAAACAACAGAAATGGCTTTAACTTTGCCCATAGAATTTGAAGAGTTTTCTTAATTTCTTAAGGCTCCAATCTTCAGATACTGACCTGATGACCACGGGATCACTTGTTAAGTATACCTTTTCAAACGAGAAAAAAAAAAAAAAAAAAGAATTATCCAAATTGCTCTATTCGTGTTTGAATTTGTGGGGGACATATGTAAAAAGTTTCCGACGAATTGAGAACGTCTTTTATAAAGTCAGTTAAAAAAAGAAAAAATCTTAATGCGCATAACATTTTATACGATTAACACTAAAAACTGATCTTTGTTCCTCTCCAGGATTTATTTGTGCGCTAATTTAATTAAAACCATTTAAATGTCAATATGTCAATGGTTTTTCTAACTATTTTATATCTCACAATAATACGTATCACGCAACTCGTGAAAAAAAGTCACATTTCTCTTTACTTGGCCCCGTTATAGATCAACACCACACTAAAAACAGAGTATCTACTGTGATGTTGTATACATGAAGATAAAAATACTACTAGAGCAATGATACTAAACGCATTTCCTGTTTGCTTCTGAAGAGTCTTTATTCAAAATTTGCGATATGACTACTAATGATTCCACGCTCTCCCCCCCCCCAAGCTCTTAAGGGGGCACCCCTAATTAGTATTAATGTTTTATGGTACTCTCTTTAACACTGAGTAAAGAAAGTACTTGTTTTATGGCACTTTCTTTATCAATGGATTTTATATTTAATCTTTTAATATTGAAATTAAATGAAGTTTATTGTTTTTTGGCCCTAACTTTTTCTAAAGAACAAATATAGTGAAGCCAAGATTTGAGACCTAATGAGACCTAAGTTAGGTCCCAATCTCCTATCCATTAAACAAAAAAATAAATAAATAAATAAATAAATAAATAAATAAATAAAAATAAAAAATAAAATAAAAATTGTTTTATTAAGTGAGACGCTATGAATTTACGAACAACAAAGCGTGAGTATGAAATTAGGATCCCTCACACCCGGACTTGTTGACCATTAGACGATCGGGAGAAGTATATTGTTTCCAACAGAAAGTGAATTTTCCTAATCGGTCCAGGCATCATCTAGTAATCGGAGAGCATAGTACATAAAAAAATTACAACGAAGTTTGTTAATTAGTACTGCCATAACTAAATTAAACTGACGGCGTCATGAAATATTAAATCTAGAATACTTGTCAAACTTCAGAAATCTGACACCAATAACGATAGATTTATTGAGGAACATAAATTTAGCCCGCTAAAGGGGCGGGGGTGGAAGATTTTTGACTTCAATTCCCCCTTGAATTAAACTCTCAACAATATCTCAAAACTGAAAGATTTCAACAACAAAAAAAAAAAAGGAAAGACTAAATGAAGTTATTTATTAGCAAAAATATATATGTATTAAATTAAACTAATTCAACTATTTTCGTAGCAAAATACATTTAATTTACTGAATTGCTACATGAGTAATAAATACATTAGCATAACTATAATTAAAATTAACAGGCAGCGCCGTGAAAATCAAACATTCCGATGCGTGAGAATTAAACATTGTTCAAAACAAGATTCCTCCTTTGAAAAAATGCACCGATCGCGCCAAAACCACGTGACCTGTGACGTATCGCTTAGCTGACGAAAGATGGTCTACGTAGCCACAACGTATGAAATTTAAAGTTTCTTAGATTTCTTCGTGACCCCTCATCAGATCCAAACAAAATTAACATTGGACCATTTGGAAAGTATACTCTTCCAAACAAAAAAAGGATTTTTCAAATCGGTCCAGTAGTCTTGGAGTAATCAGAGAACATACACAAAAAGCAGCAGACGAAATCATAACTCCTTTTTTGAAGTCGGTTAAAAAGAAAAAAAAGTTAAATTTAGTTTCAAAGTTGTGTTTGTCCATTATTTTTCTTAAACAATCTTGTGCATGTGCCCTGGTGCTCCATCTAACATGTGCTGTAAATGAATATCTGAAATTTTACAACTGAAACTTTTGCCTGAAAGCTACTTCTGCAGAGAGCCCCAAGATATTAAGGTGCTCTTAAATGCTCTATTACAAACCCTTCCAATATCGCCAAGGGAAGGCGTTCAATCTCAACTGATCACTCATATCGTCTTCCAGCTGCGAGTATTAATTCGAAGATGGTACGCAGATAAGCGTAATGATGGATTCACGACTTTCAGCAATACCTTGTCTTCGAAGAGCCATGATTTGTATGCAGGAATGCTGGTCAATTGATAAGCCAGCCTTCGACCCACCCCAGTCACCACTTTTTTCTTTTCTGGCTTCTTTTATATGATTATTCAAAGACTTCGGGCTTCTTCCGGGTACTTCGAGTTGGACAAACGTGCTAAGACTTTGATTCAAGGTTCCCGCAGCTTTTGTTTTAAATTTGTTTGCTGATATGGTCGTGATCTTCGGGATTCCCGCTTAGCACCTACATCATTTCCAGAGGTTTGACCGTTTATAGCTGACCTGCCAATAGAGGTGTTTTTTCTTTCATTCTTTCAAGATGGGTTCACGATAGATGATCAGTTACTGTTGCAGTTTTCCGGTGATCTATCAAAGGAGTGCTTCCGAACAGCGTTCAGCTCAGTTGAGAGGATTTTCAACAACTTCCATAACTTCCCATGCTTTACGTGTGTCTTTAACGGTCAAATGCGTATTTAATGACTCTGTTAATGGGTTCAGACAGCAACTATATATCAATTGAAGAGGCTCTACATAAACTTTTGTCCCGTCTACAAAACTTTTTAGAATTTAATTCTGTAACAGGGAATTCTAAGTTTAGCAAGTTTAGTTTTTCACCACATTAATTGTTTCACAATATATATCAACAAAACATGAGTTGTTGGTTGAAATGAAAACATAACGCAAACGAAGGGGTAAATTTTTAAAGTAATCTATAAACAACTGCTTTGATTTGAAGCAAAAATAAAAATGCGTCAAAAAATACAAAATTTTACTTTTTATACCGGCCCTAGGCCCCCTAACTTATGGTTAGAAAAATAATCTCCATTGAAAACTATTACTGACACAAAAAATTTGACATTAGTATGACCAAAACTGAAAGGGGAAATTCCATTTCAAAGTTTTAAGGACCATACAGAAGACGAGAATGGAATTTATCGCCCTTTCAGAAGAATGACAGGTCGTCAAAGTAAGAAAAAAAAAAGAATTTTTATTTTTCATTGCTATTCAAAATAAATGCAAATTTTATGCCGTGATACGCAAAAACACACTACAAAGATTTTAACAATTTGAAAAACCACTCTATACTCACATATAATTTTAAACACTTGTTAACCGCTATATTTTCCCCAAAAGGACGACGAGTGAAAAGTGAAGTCACAAAACGCTGCTTTTCATACCTCAGATATCGGTCGTACTAATTTCAAACTTTTTGTGTTGGAATTGTTTTTCATTGGAAATTATTTCCCTAAATATAAGTTAAGGGAACTGGGGCCCGTATAAAAAGTTAAATTTTGTATTTTTTGACTTATTGAGCAATCACGATTGCTTATTGTTCTCATTTGACCGTTTTCGGTGTCCGTGCCTTTTTCAACTTGGACCAGAAGCCTTTGCAGCACCACCGCCCACCGTCCTCCGCTGGCGGCGCGGCGCGGCTGCTCCGGTTTTGAGCTATCCGATCTCCTGGTCGGAGGCGTCCATGTCCTACACACACGCACGTTCACACACATACACACACACACGACTTCACACATATACACTCACACACGCCTAAGTGCATACACACAGGTCTACGCACACACACAACTATGCACACGTAACCGCCCAGGAGGAGAGGCAGGCTTGGGGGGGATAGGAGCTCCAATGAGTAGGGTCCTGTCTCAGTTCGTGATTGCGAAAAACATAATTTGTATTCAAAATTTCAGAATTCAAATTAATTTTTAAATCTGTTTTTTTTTTATTTTCACTTCAAACTTTCAATATCCTAACACTGCATCTGATTTTGAACATTTTTGTAATTTTAAGTATACATCTAGGACTAACGGTTGCAAAAATAAAGGTCTTGCAGGTTAAAACGAAACACCCTGTATAGTATATGCAACTCCAAGTTTTGTGCGAAAAAGAGGAATGTTTGTTCTCACTCACTGAGACCAACGTTTGTTCAGCCCTTTTAATTTCAATCTGCCCATTGATCGTCACATTCAGTCGCGTTAATGTACAGCTAATTGTGTTAATAAAACAATCATCGCTCTTATTTGTGAATTGCTAACACAATCACGTTCCTTCAACCACGCGCAATCATTTAAGTAAACAATCATATCCCGTTGTCGTTAATCAACGTATCCCTCGTACTCAATCTTGCTAATTAATTATTCATTCAATCACGTATTGCATTATTATGCTCATATTTCAGTCATGTAATTCTACGACATTTCTATCCACTTTAATTAAATAATAGTAGCTGTGTAAAGTAGGTTGTCCATAAATGTCAGACATTTTTCAACATTTTTGGTACCCTTTCCCCGTTTTGTCACAAAGTGTCAAACTTATCCCCCTCCCTTCCCCAGTCACACGTCACGCTATATTACATAAGGCTATTGTTTTAAAAAAAATGTGTGACGTTATTTTTCGATGTATTTTTGCTAACTAAGTCACAATTTCAAAATCTCCCTTCCGGTGACAAAGCGTGTCGTTATTTTGCAGACGAACCCTAATCTAATAAAATTGCTTCAGTTTAGTCGTGTTGTTCCCCGAAATCAATGCATTTAATTGCTAAAATCAATCGAAATATCGTATCACATTGCATAACTCACATCCTCATCGTATTTCATCAAATTGATTAAGGGCTGTTATATGAGTTACTGGATGCTACTTTACTAAGGGCTCGATTCGATTTTAGTGTCAATAGTTTCAGGAACGGGGGGGGGGGGGTCTAGGGGCACCTTGATGGGAGCTCACGGGAGGTCACTGCGATATTCAGAAAAATTCGTTACTCGGCTCATTTTGTCTGACGATTCGTCAATTTAAAAAATACTAATGCAGAATTTCATTTTTTTCCCTCATGTCTATAATATATTTTTTTATTAGTTATAGGTGCGTGCATGGTCGTATTTTATCATTCGGTAAAATTTAGAGTTTTATTCGATGAATTGAGAACTTTCCCCCTCCCAAAAATATAAGTTCGGGGCGTCCTTAGGTGCAATCAAACGCTCTTTCTTGTTCATTGTAATTGCTATATCTCAAGAAATGATGCTGCGATTTTAATGAAATTTGGAAGAACCTACACGGAAATAGGAGCTGATTCAATTTTGGTATTAAACGCTTCAAGTGGGCGCTGAATTGAGTAATATTTTGGGCTAAATTAAATTAACAATGTGAAAGATAAATCATATTACACCAGATCACACAAACACACTTGCGTGCAAGCAAAGAACATTGTTTATGCAGCAGTTTTACGTATACGCTGATTTGACTGTACCATTTCATCCGAAAAGATTTCGATAACTAGGAAATTGGGCATCGTTATTCATTGGCGTCAAATTTTTGGCACCATCCCCGCGCGTCTTTGCATTACTGCAAAACAACTAGGTTACGAAAATAAAATTTCATTCATGCCAAGAATTTGACGATCGTGCCAGCTTCCCAATTATCAAAACATTCCCCCCCCCCCCCTTTTATATAATAACACACAAAAAGCAAAATTGCAATAAATAATTAGTTTTGTTGTGTAAGTAAAAACCAAACCCAGTGGCACAACAGAACGTAGGGGCTAAGGCCTACTGTGCTCATCTCAGTCTTCCTGACAAAGGACTTTGGGGTGCTAGGCAGATGTTCCGGTTAGGTGGTCAGCTTAACGCGGAACCCCCAGAGTTAAATTCCCAAGCACGCTTGCTACTCATTTTATTGCCCCACTGAAGGAATGAACGGCTGAGCCATATCCCGACCCGGGGATAGTACCCGGGCCTGCGACGTGAAAGCGAGAAGCGCTACCACTGAGCCGCTGGGCTTCTTGTGTTGTAAGTAAGTACATATAAAACTGTATGTTACCGAGGGATGAAAACAGTGGGCAAAAACTGTTTTTTTACTTCCTTTTACAAAAAAGGAAGTACTGTATTCGCGAAAAAAATTTCACTCAAAATCGACCTTAATTTCCATTTTGCTCACCCCCGAATGAATGCTGAGTTTTTTTTTTTTTCAACTCAACCACACGTGGAAAAGTGCTTAAGAACGTATAGACACGCGAAATATCCATTTTGACAATTCCCGAGTTAGTTACAATACAACGTGTTTTCTCGCGACGCCTGTATGTATGTGCGGATGTATGTCGCATAACTCAAGAACGGTATGTCTTAGAAAGTTGAAATTTGGTACTTAGACTCCTAGTGGGGCCTAGTTGGTACACTCCCCTTTTGGTTGCATTATGGAGTTTCTAAGGGGTCTTTTGCCCCTTTTTGGGGGAAATCATTGTTAATTTCGATGAAAACTCAAGTGGCGTTACAATTTGGCGGACACTTGGCGATATATCGCCAGTCTTTTGGTCGCCAAGTTTTGTCGTCGACTTGGCGATTTGTTTTTAAAATCTGGTTTTAATTTGGGCACTGTTGGTGATATTTAGAAACTATTGAATCACATTAAAATTGCCAATAATTGGAAAATGACATTAAATTGGAATAAAAGGAATTCATGTGAGACACACATCAGCTTGTTTTTTTTTCTGAAAAAGTTTATTTTTTCACTCCAGAAAAATTGAAAAAAATGTATTTTTTCAACTTTTCAGAATGTTTTAATTGAAAATTTCATCAAAAAGTGATTAGAAATTTCTCATACTTAAATTCTGATGCAATTTCCTCCCCTTCCCCTCCTTGTATGTTAAAATAATATCTAGCTTTGATAATGTTGTTGTTGATAATGTAATTTGCATAAAGATCAAAAAACATTAAATACTTTTTGCAAGAAAAAAAAACAATATCCTTTGTGAAGAGTTTATTTTTCTTCTGCATAAAACAAACAAACATAAATTTAATCACAGATCTATGTTTCTGCTGATTGTGCGAACCAAATGTACAGGGTGTGGCAAAAAAAAAAAAAGGCAAGCAATTTTCCATGTAGGTTTATTAAGAATAAAAAAATTAACAAAACACAAAAAAATAATAATATGAGCAGACATTTAGCAATCAATAAATTAATCGGTTTCAAACTGACCGCCTTTTGAAGTAATGCAGAGGTGCAGCTGCTTATTGAAATTTTCATTCAAGGGCCCCAAGTCCTTTAATCAATTCTATTCCCTAAAAAGCAATTCTTTCAGAGAGTCCAAACTTATGAGTAGTTTAGTGTAGACCTTTGACTCTAAAACAGGCCATACAATGTAATAAATGGGATTGAGGTCTAGCGAGTAGAGCGTCCACTCTAAAGATGATATCATATCAAAAACAATTCACCTAGCACCACTCTTTTCTTTTTGGCCGTATGAACTGGTGTGGAGTCAAATTAAAATGTCCAGTCTACATTGCTGTGCTGAAGTGTTCTTAGGTCCACAGAAGTACAACAACTTCTAAAGTGTCCTTTTGGTACACTTTTTGCTTCATTTTATGGCCCTCATAAAAAAAAAACCCATAGATTTTTTATCACTTGCGCTCGTTCCATCACAGACAAAGCCTGACTTCGCATTTTGGCGATGTTTAACATTTTCTAAGGTGCTTGGAGTGTTTACAGACCAAATCCTACTGTTCTGGGGGTTATCAGCTGATTGAAAGGTAAATTAGTGAAAGGTATCTCTTCCAGGCGTGGACTTGGGTGGAGTCATGATTTTAAATAAATGGGACACTCATTAAAATGAAATTACTTAACTTCCATGCTATGATGCAATCTTTATCCGAGGTTTTTTTTTTTTTTTTTGCCCCACCCTGTATACTGCCGTGCTAAGCACAAAAGTGGAATCTGCAGTTGAGTTAAAGCCGAGATATTGTGTTTTAAAATTTGGCTCTTCCATATATTTGTAATTCAGATGTCTTTTTTTTTTCCAGAATTAAAAAAAAAAATTCTGATCAAATGATCCAAAAACATATTATTTATTAAGTAAAATACGAAATAGAGAAAAACTTGGTTATAATAACTCAGTTTTGTTCAAAAGTGCAGGCATGACTGCTTTTAGTACTGTGCTTAGCACGGCCGTATAAATAAACTGAAACTCCAGTTAAAGTTTTGGACCCTAAAGTTTAGAAAACATTACGCAGTTTTGGTTTGGGATTTCTATTGAAAAGAAAATGAAAAACCAACTTAGTCTTGATTTAGACTTAGACTGAACTGGAAAAAATCAAAATTCAATAGCTTTTATTTTCAGACAGTAAAGTATTTCAAGTTTCAAAGGCAATCTAAAATAGGAAATATAATTGTTATGATTAGATACACTTTACCCAATATTATTGGTTGAACGACGACTTGTCTTATTTCTGGTGTTTAACCAAGATAGCTCTCAATTATAAAACAAAGTTTTTTTTTCCGAATTAAACTTATCTTTATGCATATTTCTGTGAAGCAGAAAAATAAGAGTGTAGATTGCGAATATTTTTTGATGCTTAAACCTTCATGTGTTCCAAAGAACACAGAGCTATTAAGAAACCATTTCGTTTTTTGTTCATAAAAAACATCAATTTTTCCAATTTTTCCCGAAAAAACCGGTAAAAAACCGTTTTTTCCACCACTTCAAAATTTCCAAAATTTTACATATCTAATGTTACCAGACATGCAATGAACCAACATATATGAGTAGAAGTAAAAATGTCGGAATCAGGAAAATTCATATTCCTCATTTTCCTCAAATTTTTGGTTATGATTGGGGTCGAATTTCGACCACCGGGCGAACACTAGTATAAATAAATAATCCAAATGGCAATGCAAATTTTCCGACTTTAATTTGATAAATTTTGTGGAGCGCACAAGAAATATTGTCACAAATTTTGTAAATGGTAATTATTTTTATGATTAATTTGTTGTAATCTGACTAACTGTGGCGTTTATTCCATTATTCTTCATCTAAAATTATTGTAGTAACTTAACCTGTAAATAATTTCTTGTAATGAATTACAACCCCCTTACATTCGAATGAAGTATACGGTCCCCCCATTTCTGAACGATAAGTTTTGTGAATGGAATAAGAAGAAAATATGAGAAATTTGTAGAACTTTGTAGGATTTTCTAGATATTTCATCGCTCGGTATAAAACGCCGGGCGTCTTTGTGGATGGGGGAGTCGGTTAGTTTGTTTTCTAATTGTGGAGTCTTGTTTTCAGCGTTCCGCTGGAAGTGTGTATTGGCCTTTGCACTGTGTTTTTGTGTATTTTGATGTGAATACGTGTGGGACCGTTGAGTTTACGGTGTTAATTGATATTTGCTTAACTGCTACGGTTAATATAGCAGTTGCTAAGGATATTTATTGTACATAGTTGTAAAAAATCTCCTGTGTTTTCTCAAGAACTGCGTCATCATTAAAGAATTTCTTGAAGTGGCTGGACTCGTAACAATATAATGTTGAGGTTACATACACCCCCTACCTCCGCACTAACATTACCAGAAAAAAAAAACCAAAGAAAGGGAAAACGAAAAAATAATAATAATATCACCTCACCATTTAAAGCTGAAGAAGGAAAAGAATGTTGCTTATCATAAAGCTTTCTAACCCCAAGAAAATTTTTTGTTTCCAATTTAAAGGGAAAAATAAAAATCTGCGATCCATCCGTCATAAACCTGCCATTACTTAATCCTAGTACCATAACTCTTTAAAGTATGACTTTCTGCAAAAGAGCTGAAAGTAAATATCAGCATGCTAATGTCGCCTATCTATCAATGTCTTGGTATCGCATATCGCTTGTGCTTTAAGTCAAGACGAGTTGCGCTCTCGTAAATGGGCTTGTTTTTAGGAATAATTATTCGCAAAATAATTATCATGAAAGATTGATATTGACAAGGAAGGAACTGAACAGACAATAGCTCTGAGATGGTAAGATAAAAACCCTGTGTAACAACAAATGCTCACGATTCACGTGTTAATAATAAGAAGCATGTGAACTGCGAATTTATACAGTGTAAATTGAAAATAACAATCGTTGTGCCAATCGTTGGTTGAAAAAAAAAGAAACAAGAAGTTCTGTCTAGAACTAGACGAGCCTACTTTCCCGTATACCCATACTACTTTCTAGTACCTGATCAATATTCTCAAAAATAGCTAAAATCGCAAAGTGTTTCAAAGATATTTTTAAAATACTTTAAGCTGATTTCTAGGAATAAAATAAACAAAGCAGCTAGTACACTTTTTTCCATTAAAAAATTCTTTCGCAGCTTTCAAAACGAAAAATGATGATTAAAATTAATAAGCTCATTAAAATAAATACATCATATAAAAAAAGCGTTTTTTTCTCCTGTTGCCAAAAGCAGTTTTTTAAATGAATTAATGCATTTACCAGAATAAATAAAAACAATAAAATGTCAACTTAAAAAATAATTTTCATTGTCAAAAAAAAAAAAAAAAAATCGTCTGCGAATATTTTTATGTAGAAACATAAATGACTTCGAGTTTATTCGACGAAAACTGAATACCTAAATTAAAACTTTAGCGTAAAAATAAAAACAAGTCACATCAACAATAATTATTTCACAGTCAAAACCATAGGAGTCGGAGTCAGTCTCATTTTGGGGTAAAGGAGTCGGAGACGAATATCCAAGAATCGGAGTCAGTCATTTGTCCTCCGTGTATAAATTTTTGCCAAAGCTACGAAGTCAGAGTCCAAATCGGGGAGTCGGAGTCCGATTAATTGTCGGGCACAGGAGTCGGAGTCAGGTGCCCCTAAATTCTCGGAATCGGAGTCTGGAGTTTGGCGTCAAGAGCTATTTCTAACAAAATTTGTTTGAAGTAAATCCGCCTTCAAGTACGGAATCTACATTGACTTTCAGTTTCCCCGTAGGCGTTAATGTTAAGAGATTTGAAATGTTCAAAATTGAACGGAAAATTGTCCAAATCAAAAGGATATTTTATATACAAGTTTTTCCTCAAAAACTTTTTCCAACAAAGTTTCTTTGAAGCAAATTCGCCTCACAGTTCGGAATTGCCTTGAATTTCCCCGTAGGCGCTAATGTTAAGTTTTTTTGAACTGTTCAAAATTGAACAAAAAATAGTTCAAATCAAAAAGTGAGGAATGAGGTGTCCTTGCCGAGGTCTTTCGAACAAAAAAAAGTTTGTTCGAATCGGACTATTCATTCAAAAGTTATTAGGGGGAGGGGGGGGGGGCAGACAGACCGACAGACATTTTTCCCCATCTCAATACCCTACTTTCCAATTTTTACATTTTCGATATTTATTTAATTATTTTATTTATTTTTGACTTTTTTTTTTGTTTTTTTGCGATATTTTAAAGATGCATTAAGTCTTCTTTCATGATTTTTTCTTCTTTTTCTGACTTTCACTGGGAAAGTAGGCTAAAAAGCAGACGATGTAAGACTAGGCAAGTAAAATTTCCGGAAATTTTGAAGTGGTGGAAAAAAAACCGGTTTTTTACCGTTTTTTTTCGGGAAAAATTGTAAAAAATGGAAAAATTGATTTTTTTATGAATAAAGATAGGATTTTTTAATAGCTCTGTGTTTCTTGGAACTTATACAGGGTTAAGTATTTAAAAAATTATGCAATTCACACATCTTCTTTTTCTGCTTGGCAGAAATACACAACAAGAAGTTCCGTCTAGAACTATACAAGCCTACTTTCCTGTATACCCATACTACTTTTTAGTAACTGATCATCCAAGAATCGGAGTTAGTCATTTGTCCTACGTGTATAAATTTTGCCAAAGCTACGAAGTCAGAGTCGAAGTCGGGGAGTTGAAGTCCGATTAATTGTCGGGCACAGGATGTGCAGTCGGAGTCAGGTGCCTCTAAATTCTCGGAGTTGGAGTCTGGAGTTTGACATCAAGAGCTATTTCCAACAAAATTTGTTTGAAATAAATCCGCCTTCAAGTACGGAATCTACATTGACTTTCAGTTTCCCCGTTGGCGCTAATGTTAAGTTTTTTTGAACTGTTCAAAATTGAACAAAAAATAGTTCAAATCAAAAAATGAAATATGGGAATGAGGTGTCCTCGCCAAGATCTGGCGAACA
This sequence comes from Uloborus diversus, assembly GCF_026930045.1. Taxonomy (NCBI): domain Eukaryota; kingdom Metazoa; phylum Arthropoda; class Arachnida; order Araneae; family Uloboridae; genus Uloborus; species Uloborus diversus. Next base: position 57,882,102 of record NC_072731.1, on the reverse strand, counting down.
AAAAAAAGTGTGTTCGAATCGGACTATTCATTTAAAAGTTATTGGGGGGAACAGACAAACAGACAGACAGACCGACCGGCAGACATTTTTCCCCATCTCAATACCCTATTTTCCAATTTTTCGATATTTATATAATTATTTTATTTATTTTTGATTTTTTTTTTTTTGTTTTTCGCAACATTTTTAAGATGCATTAAGCCTTCTTTCATGTTTTTTTTCTTCTTTTTCTGACTTTTACTGGGAAAGTAGGCTAAAAAAGGAGGGTTAAATAAGAAAAGAAAAAAAAACTATTTGTTATATAACTGAGAGCTTTCTTGGTAGTAAAATACCAGAAATAAGTCAAGTCGTTCTTTCAACCAATAATATTAGGTAAGGTGCATCTAATCATAACAATGACATTTTCTATTTTAGATTGCCTTTGAAACTTAAAATAATAATTGTAATTTTTGACTTTCGAAAATGATTACTGTCTTAAAATGAAAGCTATTGAGTTTTGATTTTTTCCACTCAAGTTTAAGTCCAAATCAAAACTAAATGGGTTTTTCTTTTTCTTTCGAACAGAAACCCCAAACCAAAACTGCGTTATGGTTAAGCTGAACCAAAACTTAAACTGGAGTTTCAGTTTATTCATACGGCCGTGCTAAGCACAATAATAAAAGTAGTCATACCTGCACTTTAGAACAAAACTGAGTTAATTTTTTCTCTGTTTCGTATTTTACTTAATAAATAAAATGTTTTCCGGTCATTTGATCAAGAACTTTTTTTTTATTCTGAAAAAAAAAGAAAACAAAAAAGAGATATGGGAATCAACTATATGGAAGAGCCAAACTTTAAAACACAGTATCTCAGCTTGAGCTCAGCTGCAGATTCCGCTTTTGTACTTAGCACAACAGTATACAGGGCGCGGCAAAAAAATTTAAAAACTCGAACAAAGATCGAGTCGATCATCGATTGGAAGTAAAGTAATTTTATTTTGATGTAAATGTCTCATTTATTTTTGTCTCTCACTTTTTTAGAAAATAATTTACAATATATCTCCTAGTTTATGTATTGTTTTTCTGTTTTTTTTTTTTTTGTTTTTTTTTTTTTACAATTTCAAGCAAAAGACTTGATATTTTAAAGTTGTTTAATCAAGTAGAACGATAGTTTGTTTGCTTGTTGTGCCTTTGAAAACAGTATTTGACGCGGTATGCCGTTTCAAGTGGCTTGGAAATGATAGTCGATGTCCGGAAAGTGTACAAAAAAGAATAGTGAACATTTCAATTGATCGTCAGGTCATCAAAAAGTGAGTGCAATGAAATCCTTGGTTTCCACGAGAGAAGTCGTTTGTAAGATGTGGAATTTGTGACCGATAAGTGCGACTAAGGGTAAAATCAGCTCAAACAAACAGAAGTTTTATGAGTACCAAAAAGTTCAGGTATTCGCATGTCTCCAAAGATGCTAGAAACGTTTGAGACGTGCCGCAAGTCCACGATTTAAGATTATACCTTTCACTAATTTACTGTTCAACCAGCTCATAACCCCCACAACAATAAGATTTGGATTGTAGACACTCCAGGCACCTTAGAAAATGCTAAGCATCGGCAAAGTCAGGCTTTGTCTGTGATGGAATCAGCACAAGCGACAAAAAAAATCTATGTTTTTCTTCTTTTTTTTTGTGGGGGGGGGGCTATAAATGAATAAAAAACTGTACCAGAAAGACATTTTAGAAGCTGTAGCACTTCTGTGGACCTATGAACACTTCAGTACAGCTATGTGGACTGGACATTTAAATTTGACTCCACACCTGTTCATATGGCCAAAAAGACAAGAGTGGTGCAAGGCGCATTGTTTTTGACATGATATCATTTTTAGAGTGGACGCTCTAAGCTAAGACCTCAATCCCATTTACTACACTGTATGGCATATTTTAGAGTCAAAGCTCTACCCTAAACTACACAAACGTTTGGACTTTCTAAACCAATTGCTTTATAGGGAATAGGACTGATTAAAGGTAAAAACTCTTGCGACCCCTGAATGAAAATTTCAATAAGCAGTTGCGCCTCTGTATTACTTCAAAAAGCGGCCAGTTTGAAACCAATTAATATATTGATTGCTAAAAGTCTTCTCATATTTTTATTTTGTGTGTTTTGTTAATTTGCTCCTTTTCAATAAAGTTACATGGAAAATTGCTTGCTTTTTTTTTTTTTTTTTTACCGCACCCTGTACATTTGGTTTGCACAGACAGCAGAAACATAGTTCTTGATTAAAGTTATGCTTGTTTGTTTTATGAAGAAGGAAAATAAATACTTCACTAAAGATATTGTTTTCTTTCTTACTTTTTTTTTTTTTGCAAAAAGTATTAAATGTTTTTTGATCTATATGCAAATTAAATTATCATACAACAACTTGCATTATCAAAGTTAGACAGTATTTTTAAATACAAGGAGGGAGTGGGGGGAGCAAATCACATAAGAATTTAAGTATGAGAAACTTCTAATCACTTTTTGCTGAAAATTGCAATTATAACTGCCTGAAAAGTTGAAAAAATTCATTTTTTTAAAAATGTTTCCGGAGTAGAAATAAACTCCTTCGGAAAAAACTTTTTTTTTCATTTTTTTTCCCGAAATTTTCCGTCTTTTTCTGACTGTTTTCGTCTCTTCGTAAGATACAAATTTGGGAAGGGAATTATAGGCAGTTATTTTAGAGCTGCTTTATGAATATCATATGTATTTTCTTTCAAAATACTTCTATTTACATTTTTAATTTTGAAAGTTACGAAAAAAAAAAAACCCCTCGGCGATGCAGATAAAGACATTATTTAGATTGAGGTAATTACTCCTGTCCTTAAATTATTGAGCCAATTTCATGTGTGACTCATGCTGCAAATCAAAATTATTACCCCATTAAAAATATTTAGAGCAGTGAAACTGATTAAAAATTCAAAGTTATTGATTTTACATTAACATTGCACTTTGGTATAGTTGAATAACTATTGTGCATTATAGTTGGGACAAACCTAACCTTGCAGCGTCGTAATTGTGTGATTTGGATTTGTGCAGTTTTTACAATGCTGTAATGTTACGTTCGTCTTAACTTTAGTTAGATGGAACTTGAGTCATGTTATAACGTAAATATGGTCTCACACTCAAGGAGTGATTCACACTACTTTGAAATGGATGTTCTATGTTTAGATGTACGTATGAATATGTTTAATTTTTTACATTTCAAAAATGTTTTCAAATGCAATTACGGTTCTTGAACGATCAAAATCTGGATCAAGCATAAAAAAATAAAATGTGTACATTATACGGCTCCTGTTAACAGTTACTGTTGTTTCTCGTGCTACAACTCACGTTTATTATTGAGGTAACAATTCTTCCTTTGTATTTTTGCTTCAAATTACGGTTTTTGTAAGATCAAATTTAGGTCAAGCGGAAAAAACTTTTTTTGATCAAGCGGTAAACAGTTATTGGTATGACTCATACTACAGCTCACATTTTGCATTGAGGTAGGAGTTCTTTCTTTGTTTTGCTGCTTTAAGTTTTATAATGTTTTTTGAAAAGTAAGGTAACGTTCTTGAGATAATATTTTCATTACATAAATTTCAAGAAATATAAAACCTTTCTCCATAAAAATTCACTGAATAAAAAAAAGGCATTTAAAGCACAAAACAGGCCATTAAACATTTCATTGACATATCTAGGGATAACAAGGACCAATTTAATGCACAAAATACCTAAGCTTATGAAATATAGGATATCCAGCCAAAAAACTTGGCCGCCTCGGAGTACTTAATGAAATTTTTACACAGTTTTCCGGAGTTTCCCACTAGTATATTTTGCAAATCCAACAATGGGTCAAAAATTTACGGTGGAAACCGAATGTACTATTAAAAAAAAGTTTAGGCACAATCCTAACGTGTCAGCGTTGTAATGTCGTGATTAGAATCAGCGTAGCGTTCACACTGATGCAAGGTTAGGTTTGCCCCAACTATATTTTCGTTCGAGTTCACAACGAAGCAAATGGAACTTACTTTTGCACTTGAGGCAGACACTTTTTATAGCTCTAATGTCACTACGTATAAAAGCCGACGCCATCAGGTATTTCTTCTTCTTTTCGGCACCTTTGCGCAAATAGAGGTTATTTGAAATCGATATTATTCTTCCCATTCGTCATTTTGCTTCAGCTCGGATCCAACTTTGTCTATAAGTTTGCATAGTGTTTCCTGTTCGAAACAAGGCTTAAGATGAATGATCTTTAAGGTAACATATGACTGGTTGTGCAACTCTAATGTCTATATCCTAGAGCAAGAATTTTATCACTTCTCAATGGTCTAATTCAGTGCTTCTCAACCTTTTTTACTTTGAGGCACACTTAAAAAATTTCTAGATCAACGGGGCACACTGAACTTAATTTCGCAATGGTAATACAGAAATGTTTTTATCATTCACAGGTAAAACGACGGAGTGGGGGGGGGGGGCTGGACTTTTATCATATGAATAAAAAAATTATAACTAAAGTAGTGTATTTAAATTTATTTAGAAAGTAGAAATATTTCGAATGCATTGAGGTTGATAATGAACAACAAAACTACCTATATCAGACTTAACAGAAAATTATGCTTCATATAGTTCAAAACATTTCTGTCAAACATGTCATTAAAGTGTACATGTCATTCAAGTGCAGTTATACTATTTATCAAATAATGTTTTCAGAAAGAGGCAAGCAAGAAATTAAAACCGAGCACCTAACTTCCGTTTGACACTAATGAGAAACTTGAGCCTACCTTGAGGAGTAAAGACGTTTGATGCTCGGATCTATATTGGGTAAAGCTACACGAATGTCTTGATCCAGGCTCTATAGAGATGATCTCTTGCTGCTTTTTATAAGTGTGAGGGCTAAGAAGGGGAGTTCGAAAAGATATGTAGTTGAAAATGGTAGCAGCACATCAATAGCAAGACAAGAAATGGTGGGATACTCATTCTTAACCATCAACCAAAATTCGTCCAGAGACACTTCGTTCAACCCAAGTTTAAGAGTACGGTCGCTCTTGAGGTCCATAAATTCTTCACGCGCCTTCAAAAAAAAAATCTTTAACTGATGCATCCGCAGATGAAGAGAATGAATCGCGAATCCAGTCACACTGTTCTATGTCAGTATTCTTGAAATAGTGCTTAAACTTGTCCTGAAGTATGACTAAATGCTGTGCCACCACATTCAGCAACTTTTCTTCCATGCCATTTCCTTCATATACCATGTTGACGGTCCGTTTGAACATGTCCAATGAGCCACGATCTACTTCTTCTCTCCTCAGCTAAATTTTTGATTTGAACCCGTTTAGCTTGTCCATATATGTAACCCAAACTCTCTCCTTGTCCTTGCATTTTCCGATTCGATTTGTTAAGGTGTTCAAAAATGTCAGCCATGTAAGCTAGTTTTCCCAGTCAATATTTGTCTTGCAACAAACTGGCGTACTGCATTTCGTTTTTAAAATCAAAAACTGCTACCTCGTCCCTAAATTCGAAAATTATTGATAGTACATTACCACATGAAAGCCATCAGCGAATCTTTGTATGAAGAAGTAGAGAGTGGATCTGCACCCAAGTCTTCACAAAGTATACGGAGAAAAGGCGGGAATTAAGCGGCCTCGATTTTATGAAATTCACGATTTTCACCACTTCAGCCAAAGCTGAGTTCAGCTCATCTGGTAAGATATTTTCCAAGAGAGCTTCACGATGCTGGAAACCGTATATGGTTTTAATTTCCAGTTTGCTAAGTCTCAGAACCGAGCTTTGAGAAACTACGATAAAATGAAATTAGTATCGGAACCGGAAAAGAGGAAAACAAAAGTTAAAGCTGTGGCTAAAATTCTGGGCGGGAGTACGCGATCCCTGCCTGGGTGAGGGGGCGATAATCCCGTTTGCGAAAGATTTAGAAAAAAATCTGTATAATTAGTTGATTTCGCGAAAATTAGAATCCGTTTTCAAAAACTGAATGTAATAGGATCACAAGAAGTTAAAAGAGGCGAAGCAGCAAATCCCGCCTCTCCCCTACTTGTGTATGTCTTATTGCACAAGATCGACAGGGTGAATTGAGAAGTTACAGAACGATACAAACGCTATTCGGTCGTAACTTTAAAATAAAATACATCAAGGCTCTTGCTTTTTATATAACTTCGAAAATACCGCGGCACACCGGGTTCCTTGTCGCGGCGCACCAGTGTGCCACGGCACACCGGTTGCGAAGCCCTGGTCTAATTTACCCGTCCAGTTAAACCACAGTCAAAAGCCCCAACGGCCCCAAAGCAAGTCTTTTTCAAGCAATCGAAAATTTCTTATCGCAGTTTGGGAGTCTGATTGAAGTCCTAATCCGTTGGTGAACATGGCTTCAAGTTGCTCAAATAAGATTTCGGACATTTCTATTTCCTGTGCACGCTCAAAAACAAAAAAGGTCATTGTAATCGACAAAAGCAGTTCTTAGGATACCGAGATTTGGATCAAGATCAGGTGAGTTAAGTCTAAAACAAACATTTGTGTATTCTAGAATTTTATTTTTACTGTACTAGCTTATAAAACTGTTAACATTGGGCATTTTTGAAATATTTGATAATGGAACTTTTTAAACGAAAATATTGAAAATGCGTTACTGGGGTTACTATTGCAAAGTTTCTGATGTAAAGCTACAGCATTGGCTTAATTTAGTATTGAATTATAATTTTCATATTTCAGTCGAATGCTCATGCAGAAATAATGGGTAAAAGATGATTTTACCCTATGTTATTAATACAATAAAAAGCGTTTTTTATGTTAACTTTAGAAATGGAATAACTTGCAAAGTTTGAAAAACTCTCCCCAAGCTACCGTATTAACGTATCATTTTCGTTTTGTACTCTTGAACTTGAAATATTTCTGTATATACTTAAGTAGATTATGAAAATGCAATTGTATTAAAATTTGCATTTAAAAAAATCTAATATTATTCGTGGCTTTCTTTTGCTTTTGCAATTTCTAGTTTTCGACAATTCCAAATCTTGAAATTGATGCGAATTCTATTCTTAAAAATATTCTAATGTTATTCGAGTCTTTCTTTTGCTGTTGCATTCTCTCGTTTCGATAAATTCGTTTCGAAACGAGATCGATTTCTCGTTTTTCCAAATCTTGACAAACTGGCAAAGTATAAGTGTCAGAAAATCTTTACATGTCCTTGAGAAGTATTTAAAATGTAATAAAAGGGAACTTTAGACTTTTTTCATGTTAGGTTTCTTCATTTTTTTTTTTTTACTGATAACTTACGGACAAAAAAGGGAGAAAATGGTTTTCTGTTAAGTTCCTAAAATCTTCATGAGGTATTTTATACTGCATGAATAAAGCTACAATACAATTTCGCGTCTTGTAATGAATAATTATGGCAGAATTAATCCTCTTTATTTATTCATTCTATTTCCAAGTTCATTATGCTTTGCAGAAGAAATTAAATATCGTTTTATACGTTTATATCAAACCGTTTGAGTTCTATAATGACCTAAGTTTCATGTTCTAAATTCTCAGGATGCATCACCGCCATATTTTTTAAGTTAGAATCTACTGTCGAGTTTTTTGAAAACTAAAAAGGGGAGAGCGGGGCTAGAATGGTAGATCCCACGGATCCCCTTTATCCTATTAAATGAGTTTCTTTTTCAATATACCTCTCTAAAACTATTTGCTATAGTTGCGCCGCTGCCACCATAACTTCTGGAGGTCATTATCATTTGCAATTTTCATCAT